>NC_061076.1:16033341-16129884 GCF_021917145.1 Hypomesus transpacificus | reverse complement strand
GTTGGTCTGCTCAGATTGTTCGAGGTGGTATAGATTTGGGTTTACCCTGGAGGATGGGCCAAACTGAACCGTGAAGAAGATACTGGAAGACATTTTCGCTACACGTATTGTCAAATATTAGCAGATCGGCATACACAGCCAACAGAACAACAGCTGTACGGGGAGTTTTTCAAAGAATGCCTGTATTTCCAATTCCTTCCCGTTTTCAATTATGAATGGTATGATTTCACGCTAGAATATTGAACCCACCGTTCCCTCTTAATAACCGTTCATTGCAGGTTACGGCATATTGGGCTGTATTAGTGTGTCTTGGTGTGTCTTAATTGTCCACTTTGTTATGTTTAAGGGAAAGCTTCAACATGCACCATGCTACCTTTCACATTTTTACTTTCATATAACCAAATGTTACCGTAGTGACGCACATGAAGGTGTATTCCGTTTAAAGAAAAGAAGCCCGCCCCATCTCGCGCAGAACTGAGCGCTGTCCATGGTTCTGATTGTGCTGGCGCAAACAAGCTCGGGACTAATGATTCCTTGTGTGTGGGTGTGTTTGTGTGAGTGGGTGTGTGTATGTATGAGTGTGCGTGTATGATTAATCTACCGCTGTGTTAATCGCATCACTTCGCCGGACTCGCCGAAATGTAGGTGACGGGGAGTCACATTAGCGTCTGGGCTGCAAACGGTATGTGATCGGTATGTGTAATCGGTAGGGTATCTACACGTCAACAGGCAGACGGGAGGCACGCGGCGTGGCAGCCAGTGCTGAAACAGAGCCTCACGTTCTGGTTTACCAATGCACGGTAACCCTCTCTCTCTCTCTCCCCCTCTTTCTCTCCCCCTCTTTCTCTCTCTCTCTCCCCCTCTCTCTCTCTCTCTCTCTCTCTCACTCACACACTCTTTCTCGCCATATCTCTTTCTCTCACACACACCAACGGTAACGGATAATGTAATTAGTCGCCTATGCATTCTGTCTAAAGTGCAGCCAAGCGCGAGTCTGACTCACGCTTCAGCCGAGCCCGTAAGCTGCAGTATATCACATATCTTCTAATGGACATGCTAAAGTGTCTCTGTTTGTAGAGAGTGCCAGCTTGGATGGGAAAGACCAAACCTGGCTCGAGAACACATCGCACGCAGACCGCCGGTATTATCCGCCCGCGTGACTCCTTCCCTCCCTCCAAATCCCCTCCCGCGCATCTGTCCGTCTCCGCACCCAGGCATCCATCCCGTCCAGCCGGGCAGCAACGACCAAACACTGCTTCCTTTCATCGCTCAACACACAAGCTACACACATTCCCCGTTTTTAACACGATGCAGAATTACTGGCAAGTGCAAAAATGCGCCATACAAACATTGCCCGCTGCTAAGTCTGGCTTGTGATGGAAATGATAGTCTATACACTGATTTGTTGATGGTTTTCTTAAAAAATATTGAAACTGCTTGTATGTCGGCAGTCAAGAATAACTTAAAACTGAAATGAACCTGAATCCACCTCCCCAAGCCACTGTTGCATCTGATAAAGCAAAGAGCTCGGGTCTAGTTAAGGTGCTCCGCCAACAACTGCATACTCGCTCTGTCACTGGGCTCAGTTTTCGTAAAAACAATTTATTGCAATACCCCAATAAGCGTCAAGTTTTCCGACCGTTTTTTAATTCTCCTCGCAAGAAACAGAAATTGATTACACTACCTTTTCCGTTTTCCGTTCCAAAATATGTGTCCGCAGCTTGAAGCAAAAAGAAGAACATTTGTTATCCTCTGCCACCGCCGTTGGTTCAGCAGTATGGAGCGTGAGGGAGAGAGAGGGAGAGAGAGAAAGAGGGAGAGAGAGAGAGGAAGGGAGGGAGGGAGGGGGGAGAGAGAGATAATGCCAGTCCTGCTCAGATTGAACAGATAGGTTCTCGTCACTATTGGTCTGCCAGTTGTCACTGTTACCACACTCATACCACCACATAGTGGAAACCATTGTGATATAATATGATTTTGACTAAAACTAGAGTGTGTGCTTGTTTGTGTGGGCGGGTGCATGTGTGTGCGGGTGCATCGGCGTGTGTGTGCATGCATGCGTGCGTGCGTGCGGGTGCATGGGTGTGTATGTGTGTCTGTTGTGTTCTCATTCGTCATCATCATGCAGATTCTCATCTTGTACAGGAAGGTTCTGTTGTTTTCTATTGTCATGCCAACCAACAACACATTGATGGTGGAATCACACACACACACACACACACAGATGCACATACACACATGTGATGGAATGTGTTCGTCTTGAGTCGTTTAAATGGATCTCTGGAGGAGGGGATCCCTCCCTGATTGGTCCTCCTCAAGGTTTCTCCAATGATTTCCCATTGAGTTTGCCTGGGAGTTATGCTTTTGTGGTCTTCCTTGAGAGTTCAGGTTGGTTTCGCTTCAGTGCTATGGACGTTTGTGATGCCCTCCGCGGCTCTGCGCTTCCAAAAGAGGGTATTCCCCAAAAACGCAACAGGGTCAGTGACTTCAGGTTCACCTTCATGAGTTGTGGTGGAAAGGAACAACATGCCGGTCTGAGAGAGAGAGACATAGAAAGAGAGAGAGAAAGAGAGAGAGAGTATTTGGTCCTATCAAAGAAGAGAATCACAGCGAGTTCAGACAACAGTGTGCTTCTCCAGTCTCAGACTCTGCTGACCTCTTAGAAAGAGAGAGAGAGAGAGGCTGGAAAGACCAGCCTGAACAGCGTGTAGAACCCTCTTGTTCAGAAGTTGAACCTTGAAGAGCCTTACCATTGCGTCAGCAATAGGCTAGAGAAATAGAGAGGAGGTTAGAGAGAGAGAGAGAAAGAGAGACAGAGAGAGAGAGAGGTTAGATAAATAGAGTGGAGAAAGACTGATGCGTGACAGTGTGAAAGGAAAGCTAGAAGAAGTAAAGTGGCGACAAAGAAAGCCTCTCTTCCCAGAGGAGAAGGATGGACCAGGTCACAGGCACTGATAGGGGGAATATGGAGTGCTTGACTGGAACACTTGTAACAAGGAGCATGTCATCTAATAGCCATGCAGTCAAAAGGAGACATAAGTTCTCCTGTTGCTTTCACATTCCCTTCCTGTCTCCCTTCTCGAATGAAACCACACATCTGACGCCAACGGATTGGTCACCGCTATGCAGATTGGTTTTTAAAACTCGACCAATCACATCAGATCAGATTGTCTGAAGACAAGGGGAGAAAGGAAGGAATGCGTTTACAACAGGTATAGGGCCAGAGCCCCCTAGAAAGAGTCTGCATTCTGAGCACACACACACCTAGATGAGGTCCAATCATTTTCTTTTATTCTTCCATTTTCCCAAACAGAAGTGAGTCCACCCTGTTCCTGTCCTTTTCACTGTGACCCAGACACATGACCTCAGAGGGACAAACGCAAGACAAGAGCCTCCAAAATGAACATTATAAAAATTACATATATAGAATATTATTATAATTACATAAATATAATATTATTATAATTACATATATAAAATGTTATTATAATTACATATATAGAATGTTATTATAATTACATGTATAGAATATTATTATAATTACATATCGAATGTTATTATAATTACATAAATAGAATATTATTATAATTACATATATAGAATATTATTATAATTACATATATAGAATATTAGTATTATTACATATATAGAATATTTGTATTATTACATATATAGAATGTTTCAAGTATTCAACGTTAATCCTGGGAGCAAGTTCACTATGTCTCTGAGGTTTTACTGTACTCTAGGGCTGGCGCATGAACTGTACAACTTTTGGATGTTCTCATTCCTAGATCATGACCTGCTACTTACAGGATAAGAAGTACAAACCTTTTTTTTTATTCAAAGTCAGACTTTTACCGCTTTTGGAAGGTGTGCTTGTCCTTCCACCTGCCGACTGTTGCACACCACGCCCCTTCGGCCCCTCCACGGTCTGCAGGGACCTCTCTGAGCAGGACAGGAGACGAGAGAGTGTGGGAGGACTGTTGTGAGAACGTGTGTGTGCTGTGTGTGTGTGTGTGCTGTGTGTGTGTGTGTGTGTGTGTGTGTGTGCGTGTGTATGTGTGTGTGTGTGTGTGTATGTGTGTGTGTGTGTATGTGTGTGTGTATGTGTGTGTATGTGTGTGTGTGCTGTGTGTGTGTGTGTGTGTGTGTGTGTGTGTGTGCGTGTGTTGATGGAAGAGACGCACAGAGGTGCGTGGGAGGACGTATTCTGTTTGCATCCATTCACACGTATGAACATGTTCAAGTTGTGGTTAAAGTCATTCAACACCTCCCCTGCTTTTAATATCTCTCTGTCTCCCTCTCCCTCTCTCCCTCTCTCGTTCTTTACATTTCTCTCTCTCTCTTCTGTCCATCATGTCATAGCTCAACAGGCATCAACATATTGGCATCAATGCTTAGTTACGGTTGTGGATACACATGCCAATATTAAGCGTCAACAATTCGAACTCTCCGTTCTGCGTCTGGCTTAGAAACGCCACGCCAACACAACACTTGAACAGTGGTCTATTGAACGTACCACCCGGTTTGCCAAGGTTCTCCCACAAGGTTATTTTGCAAAAGCCTTTCAACAGAACCTCAGGAGCAGAACATGACTGACAAACAATCACACCATCTTAAACCTGATTTTGACGGCACGACTGTTTAGCAAACACCCGTTTCCTGGCCGACGAGGCTTCACAACTCGAGCGCTGCAGCGGTGTTCCCATGGTAACAGTGGTAGCGAGGGGCGCGCGCCACCGCGAAGCGAAGACTGAGACACTGGGAAGTGGAGAGCTGAACGTCCCCTTGTTTTCCTCCACCTGTCTCCCTCTGAATCGCTCCTTCGCCCGCGCCGCCCGTCCTTTCACCGCTTGACACGTTCTCTCTGCCCCATCTCTCTCCTCCCTGCCCCATCTCTCTCCTCTCTGCACCATCTCTCCCCTCTCTGTCCCATCTCTCTCCTCTCTGCCCCATCTCTCTCCTCTCTGCACCATCTCTCCCCTCTCTGTCCCATCTCTCTCCTCTCTGCCCCATCTCTCCCCTCTCTGTCCCATCTCTCTCCTCTCTGCCCCATCTCTCCCCTCTCTGTCCCATCTCTCTCCTCTCTGCCCCATCTCTCCCCTCTCTGCCCCATCTCTCCCCTCTCTGTCCCATCTCTCTCCTCTCTGCCCGATCTCTCTCCTATCTACCCCATCTCTCTCCACTCTGCCCCAACTCTCTCCTCTCTGCCCCATCTCTCTCCTATCTACCTCATCTCTCTCCTTCTCTCTCCTCTCTGCCCCATCTCTCTCCTCTCTGCCCCATCTCTCTCCTTCACCTCGGGTGTTTTCCCTTAGTCTCTCGCGCTCACTCTCGCTTTTTTTCTCCCTCTTGAACTCATTTACCCACTATGTTTCAACATCGGTTGGGGGTTTCATTCTCTCTCCATCTCACTCTCTCTCTCCATCTCGCTCTCTGTCTCTAATCTCTCTCTCCATCTCGCTCTCTGTCTCTAATCTCTCTCTCTGTCGATCTCACTCTCTGTCCTTTAATCCCTCTTTCTCTCCGTCTCCCTCCCTCTCTCTTTTCACCATCTCGTTCCGGCGGTGTCCACCCTGGCGATGATAGTCGGCATGCACGAGTTATGCAAACGCAGGCTTTCATTCCTTCCTTCTTTCATATGTTAATCCTTTGGATGCATAAGGTCTTCAGCGTGGGCAACCATACAGCAACAGGCACGGACCCTTAAATGAGACGTGCTGGAAAACACGGGAATACTCTGTGCTTAAGAAGTATGTGTGTTAGTGTACGTGTTCGTGTCTGTGGGTGGATGTGTGTGTAGGAGTTTGTGTGTATGTGGGAGAGTGTATGTGGGAGTGTGTGTGTGTGTGACTGTCTGTGGCACGTTCAGTGTGTGTCTGACAGCTGGGATAGCATGTGACACAGTGTTGGGCATCTGTAGGCTCGCTTGGCCACTCATGCAGACCAAACCTAGTGTTCCTGTTCATCAGTACAGACACCGTGCCCTGCTAACCAGCCAACCACGCACATCCACACATTCAGATATTCACTTTGAAATCAAAGGCAGCGTAAAATGGGGGAGAGAGAGAAGGAGAGAGAGAGGGGGAGAGAGAGGGAGTATGAGAGAGAAATAGAGAGAGAGAAAGAGAGGGGAGAGAAAGAAAGATAGATATAGAGAGACAGCGAGAAAGAGAGGAGACAGAGAGAGAGAGACAGAGACAGAGACAGAGACAGAGACAGAGACAGAGAGAGAGAGAGAGAGAGAGAGAGAGAGAGAGAGAGAGAGAGACAGAGACAGAGACAGAGACAGAGACAGAGACAGAGACAGAGACAGAGACAGAGACAGAGAGAGAGAGAGAGAGAGAGAGAGAGAGAGAGAGAGAGAGAGAGAGAGAGAAAGAGAGACAGAGACAGAGACAGAGACAGAAAGAGAGACAGAGACAGAGAGAGAAAGAGAGAGAGAGAAAGAGAAAGAGAGAAAGAGAGAAAGAGAGACAGAGAAAGAGAGAGAAAGAGAGCAACATACAGACCAACAGTTTTGGTTCTTCAGCTTTTCTCCTCCCCGTTACTCTCAGATGAACCAGGAAAATAAAACAAAGTGGAAAAAAGGATAGTTTTGCCTTGTTACTGTGTCTAAAAATGTCTTTGAAAAGTCAGTGCACTCCAAGGCTTGTCATAAGAATACCGGAGACCAACAGCTCCAGTGAGTGTGTGGCGCCGCCCTGTGGTGAACTACCCTCACTACAACAAAGCAGAGGAGCCGATATTCACAACATCAAAGTGACTTCAAAATAAGTCACAGAGGTACAACAGAATACATCGTTAGCTGTGTGGTGAGGGCTTATCATTTTTTATGATTTCACATAGCGTTAACTCGTCATGCAATGTAGGCCAATGTGATTTGAAGAGTTCCCAAGTAATTCCTGCAGCCTAGCTGCTGCAGGAACAAAAGACCTCCTGAATCTCTCTGTTACCAAAGTGCTCTACAGAGAGATTCAGGAGGTCTTTTGTTCCTGCAGCAGCTAGGCTTTTTAATCATGACTGCTGATTTGATTTGATTTGATTTGATTGTATTACTGCACATTGCTCATTTGCACATCATAGTATTGTTATATTGTTATGTATTCCCTGTTTTAACCTTCTATTTTTACTGTGGTAGTGGACCACACTCCCCTGACTAACAAGTGACTATGCTTGTTTTATGTTGTTACTGTATTCCTGTTTTGTATGTTGTACAGACTATGGTGGCAAACCAGTTTCCCCATTGGGGATCAATAAAGTAAATCATCATCATCATCATCAATCTGTCATATTTTAGCCGCGATGTCAACTATGTTCCCGTTGTCAACAATGACAGACAATATCTCCAACGACAAATCTCGATAAGATTATTATGACGTACTGTGTGCCTCGGCGCCTGTGAGTTGTTCTTAACGTGTGACTTATGGTTTCACTGTTTGTTTTCTGGATGATATACAGACCTGTGTACGATCTGTCAGAGAACACAGTCAGCATCCAGAGATAGCACCGTTATCATGCCTGGTCCATCACCTGGTGTCAGATTCGCCATGACTACTTTTACCACAGTATTGTCAGTGAGGTGGATTGTTTGAATCGTTGTTGTCTAGTGTAGCCTACTAATGAAAATGAAGGTCAGTTTGTTGTTTGTAAAATCCTATTTTAAAATGTATATTTGTGTGTGTGTGAGTGTGTGTGTAGGGGCTGTCACGGGTGATGAAAGTTATTACAGCCACACAAGGTACACATTTTCTTGTTCATTTGCACGCATAATTAACTACGATTGCGATTTTATGTGAAATTAGTGGTTTCAGATGATTAACAAATACACAGTTTAGAAATGCAGTAAATATTTTACTTGCAAATAAAATGATCATAGAATTCCCTCTCTTCCTTCCCCTCTCCCTCTTCCTAATAATGTGTCACTAAGGAATCATTTAAATAGCTGCGGTGCAGTGAAAGCTATTATAGAATTTCAGTCATCTGAGTCACCCACATATCCACCAGAGGTCATATTTTCCTCACAACCCAGTCTGCGTAAAGATCGGACTGCATTCAAAGTCTTCCGCCCTGTCCACAATGATGTAAACACTTTTTCTTTAGAGATTGCTTTGTACCAAAGCCTTTAGGGAAAAGCTTTTGCGAAAACACTCATCTTTGAAAATATCATTTTTTGGGGTTGAATAGGCCTACCTGTTGATTCATAAACACATCCGTGAAGGTGCACAAGTTTTCAAAAATATCAATTTGATGGCTTAACTCTAACTTGGCCTTTTCCCTTAAGGTGCTTCTGTGAGCAACTATTAAAACATGCTGCTAGATATCTGTGTTGTTGAAGGATAATTAGCTATTTTATCTGAAATGTAGGGAAAACAAAACATGTTGCATAGCAACATGGGCCATGTTTTTGTTAATTAGAGCAAAGTCACAGAGATATTAAATTAAAAGACACTCTGATGTTATGAATGTTGGTACACTAGTGACAGCCTCCAGTGCTCCTCTTTCCCAGCATCCTGCAAAAACTGAACATCCGAATGTCATAATCGGGTTTTTAGAATTGATGATTTGACGGTTGGACTTGTTTCTAGAATAAATGGCTTAACTGGTGACTCATTATTGTCAGAAATCTATCAAGTGAAACGTTTTTACTGCACTGGCACCCAAAGTGACTTGTTTTAGGTATATGCAAGCTCACCACTAATACTTTGGCACTTCCAGTTTGATAGGGCCTTGTTGCAGTGTGCTCTAACCTTTGGGAATACTTTCATACTTGTGGTGCACTGCAATATCGTACGGGGCAAACAGCACACGAGTGCTTCCAAAGCTTAGTTATTGCAAATGTTATGTGAAAGCCATTGAGCTCACAGCGATATCCATGACCTCTGTAAGATACAGCCTTGAGTCTGAGTTGAACCCTCAAGGCCCAGCAGTCCTCCTCAGAGTCGCAGCAGAAAGGAACAGTGTGCATCTTACCCCCCCCCCCCCCTCTCAGCATGACGGACAAGATAAACTACCTCTTTTTAAAGAGAGGGGAAGAGAGAGTTGTGAATGTGAGAAAGAGTAATACAGTAACAGGGAAAGATACAGTCAAAAAGAGAGAGAGGGAGAGGCACAGAGAGAGAAAGGAAAAAACGAGAGAGAGAGAGAGAGAGAGAGAGAGAGAGAGAGAGAGAGAGAGAGAGAGAGAGAGAGAGGCAGAAAGAGAGAGAGAGCGAGAGAGAGAGAGAGAGAGGCAGAAAGAGAGAGAGAGAGGCAGAAAGAGAGAGAGAGACAGTTTTGGTTCTTCAGCTTATGAGAAAGCAAACCAGAGCGCTTTGTATAGGTATTTGTGTGTATGTTTGTACCTGAAGAGGGCAGAGGAACGGAGACAGCTTGTGTGAATGAAAACAAGAGAGAGGGAGAGAGGCTGGAAAGACCAGCCCGGACAGCGTGTGGAACCATCTTGTTCAGAAGTTGAACTTTGAAGAGCCCCACCATTGCCTCAGCATCCGCCACGTGTGACACGCATGTTCTCCTGCATGACGAAAGATGACTCGGCATAAGCGTTCGGCAAACGCGGGGGGTGATTAACACCCGACCCTCTGCTGCTGCTTCCAGTGGACCAATGTGTTCCTGAAGATAAGCCCCCCCCTCTTCAGAGCGCCCCTCCCCCTCCTCTCCCCTGCGCCTCGCTGGGATCATGTGACAGGTGAAGGTCGACAAGCTAGCGAGCGTCTCGCTAGCAGCAGACGGAGCTGCGTGAGGTGCTGGGCTGCACAGCATTAGCTCAGTTAACACAGATCACTTAATCCTGTACAAAGAGGCACAGTCACAAACAAACTCTCTCTCACACACACGCACACATACACACAATCTCTTTGTCCATATCGCAGCTTTTTAGCTCTTTTACACACACGTAAACATTTGCACAGGCACACGTTCAACATTTGTAGTCTTCTATCGCAGAGGTTGCGGGTGAACCCGGAGACTGCAGTGGGAGAAGCTAAAAACGACTTGTGCTTGATCGAGCAGGGATGGGGTGTCGTCACATTTCCTATTCTTGTGACGAAACTCAGGACAATGCTGTGTTTCATTGTGCTCGTTTCCACTGTTGCACGTTTCAACATATCAACCCACCAATGCTAACGGAATGATGTTACCACGGTCACCAGGGCCAGTACAGAAGATCGACACTGAAAGTTGACACTTTGGGTTTTTACTTACATCCAGGCAAAAGACGGAAGTCAGATTTACTTACATCCAAGCAAAAGACGGAAGTCAGATTTGACAGAGAGAGAGAGATAGAGAGAGAGAGAGAGAGAGAGAGAGAGAGAGAGAGAGAGAGAGAGAGAGAGAATGGCTTCATTGGTTGTAACTAGTGTCCTTTGATTAGACCACACAGCTAGACTGCTTCCTCCCTTAAGAAGCGGACAAAATACCTGACAGAGAATTCAGGCTCCTGTTGACCTGACATACTAACCCATGATTGGAGAACCTTCTCTCTCTCGCTGTGTGTGTGTGTGTGTGTGTGTGTGTGTGTATATATATATATATATATATGTATGTATGTATGTATGTATGTATGCGCAGAGTAGGAATTGTCATGTGCACAGTCAGAGCAAATGAAAGAGCAGTTGGTAAAATTACAAAGACTAAATTCACTGACATCAAGTACTGTGCTGTATAGCCAAATCTGGACTCCAATCCAATGTATCAGGAGTCTTACGAAATACTCAAAACAACCTCAACATAACCATGATCATCACTAACCCCTAACTCAGTGTCTGGGGTCATCCTCAGACAAAACAAAATGGTGGACTAATAAAGTAACTCAGCCTTTCTGTATCGCTTTTATTTTACGATCTAATGTCCCATTAAAGATTAAGGGCACATTTAGACTCGCACCTCCTTTTGTTTGTGGTCTAAGCCGGCCCTGAGGGCAAAGCCTGTTTCTGCTGTCTATATTCAGCCTCTCAGTGGCAGTTTGCCAGGTCATGTCATCCAGTTGTAACTTGCCATGCAGTAACAAACTACAGTATCGATGGCTTCATCAGTGTTCTTTATATAGCGACAAGCCTATTCCGAGTTCACTCATGTCCATGAATCCCCGTAATTTATTAAAGGGGCAATTGACTGCAAAACCGATTTTACCTTGTCATTGTTGAAAAACGACAGTTCGGAGGGTAAACTGAACATACCGTGAATATCAAAGTCCATTGACACCTCTTTCTTATTCAAATCTCAAAAAGAAAAAAATTGGCTGTAAAACGCTAGCTTTTCAACAAAGCCACAGGTCCTACGTAGGACCGGTGATCGGCCTCTTATTGGCTCTGGTCTGTATCTTTGTCACGCCCCAGAATTTACATCCAGACCAGCCCGAGGTAGGTCTATCTCCGATACTAGTTTAGCTGCGCACTGCTCTGTGTAGGCTACTTATAAGGAATTACAAAGAAGAACTTTTGAATTATAACAAGGATATTGAAAATGGACCACGGTCGAAAATGCTGTGTTCCAGGCTGTACAGGGAAGGCTAACACTCACAGTCTTCCCAAGGAGCCAAACATTCAACAGGCATGGCTGCTGTTGTCTATGAGAAGATCCCGGCGAAGTTTGACACTCAATCATTCATTTGCTCTGAACATTTCACCCAAGACAGTTTTGACAACCTTGGACAATTTCAAGCAGGATATGCTAGGAAGCTGAACCTGGAAAGAGGTGCTGTTCCAACCGTATGCTCATTGCAACCGCAAGCTATAAGGACAGTATGATGTTGTGCTAACAGTTATTAGCAATGCTAACGTTTCCTGTATATAGCATACCAGGTAGAATGCTAAATACGTTTCTACACACATCAAATGACTCTAGCTAGACTAGCTGTAGTGGGCATTAGAAGGGAAGCTTCCGAAAAATAGCCAGAAAACGAACTGCAGTCTGGCTTATTGCTAACGCCTGTCTAGATAATCTATTTGAAAAAACTGGAGAAAGGCAGGTTCTAGATACAGGATACGTTAGCATTGCTATTAACTGTTACTAGTAACACCTAGACTGTAGGCATGTAAACAAGTTTAGCTTGCTAGTTAACGCAAGAGCATAGGTAGAATGTGTGATAATTTAGCCTAGTTTATTGGCAATGGGGCTAACGGTGATTCATGTTTCTGACTGTGTTTCATTCAAATAAATAACCTGTGTAATGAAAATCTACAATTCACGATGCATGTTTGTCCAGATCTTTGTCATGTTATTTTACAGCAAGATATCTAGAGCTAGCCTAGCTAACTACAGTAACTGAAGCTGAGTAGAATCACGATATGGTTTGGTTGCTAAGCTGTAGCCTAACGTTCTACCCACCTAAATCAATCCAGTTTGCTTCAACAACAGAAGTGGAAACAAGTAATGTTATCATTTCAAATGATATATAGTCAATCTGTTGAAAACAGTGTTGTGTAGACACAATAGATTTATTTGCGCGTTTTTATTTCAAGTCTCCAACGTCGGTGTTTCAGCCAGTGCTGCTGTTGGCCGTGTTGCGTTTTTGCTCCCAGCTTCACTCGTTGATAACCAACCAATCAGCGCGCAGCTCATCTAAATATTAATGAGCATACCATAAAAGGAGAAAAGCTAGTGTTTTTTCCCGGGAATATTTCAGAGGATCTGTCACAGGGCATAGAACAGCACACGGGCCATTTTCAACCCGACCAATGTTACATACCCTATTCGGAGACCTTAAGGAACAGAGTGAAATACCCCAAAAACCCAGTCAATTGCCCCTTTAATACACTTGAAACCGATGTCCTACCTTTTTATCCAACCCGTCAGATTGTTCTACCAATGTTTGGGCCCATGCGGACATCAAGGTTAGCCTAAGGGTCCGCCCTGTAGTTTTGCTCTACGGTAAAAAAAAAAAAAAAATCTGACACGGTAGGACAAATTGACAGGAAATCGTTTCTAAAACAATTTCCCAAAAAGCAATTGTGAAAATATGACTGATACGGGCTAGGCTTACAGGAACACTATAGTGCAACATGTGGTAATGGTCTGAACATTCTGGCACGTTGCCAAATGAAATCTTTGATATCGTCTTATCGCACTTGAGCCAGCGACTCTTGTGACTTCAATTACACAGAATTTATCTTTCGAGAGCACATTCGGGTTCACTGTGTACCCTCATAATATGCATAACATTTATCAAACTGAATACCAATAACGTACCCATGTGATAGGGTTTACAAATTAATTGGCTAAATACTACACAGACTGAGTTAAATAACAAATGCAAGTTACAATTATTATTTATTTATTTATCTCACACATGAAGTGTTTGTGGGCGGAGCGCGGTGCTATGCGCTTGTGTCGCTTGTCTGTTGTTATTAGAGGAGTTGGCTGCAACCGTCCACAGAAGGTGACAGCTGGGAGACGTGCCACCAACCACACTGTTTTTCTATATGCGGACTACAAGTATGGTTTTTCCAGCTGTTTTTTTCTTCAGAGAAATTTTCAAACGCATACTTTTTACCTGAGAGGATTTTAGTCACTTATTGTGCTTTAGTTTTATTTCGCTCACATACAATTTGTTCGCAACACATACGTTTGTTGGAAAAGTTGACGGCATGCTTTAAAGTGTTGAACATGTTCAATAATTTCACGCTTTCATTTGAATTCTTAATCGTTAGAAGGCTTTTTGTCTTTTTTTCTCTCTCTCTCGAGGATAGCTGCAGACTACAATGTACAAGTTAGGCTGAACGGCATTCACTTTTTGACCAAAAAACACCTGTTCTATTTCTAAGCTTAATTAACAATAAGAGCAGACACACATTATGTCACAAGCGGAGGTTGACATGGCTGGACTTGGTTTTGGGAAACTACCTGCCGGGTTTGATGCCAACTCCTTCCCGGGACGAATACCACCAAGGCGCAGGCGACACTCTGCAAACTCCAGAAGAAACTCATACAAACTGAACAATATTCACACTTTCGATTTCGAACCGCAAGTTTCCGACGCACCACTCTCCAAAACTCTTTCATGGTCTGCTGACGACATTCTAGCAGAAACTGCGGCTGAGGAGAGGAAAGCGGACTCGTCTCCACCGGTGTCGCCTGCATCGAGCCCCGGAACGAGCACCAGCTCACCTCTCTGTAACCAACCATCCCACCCGGTATCACCTCTTGACACATGGACCGTTGGACAACCAACTTCCTGCGCTCTGAGCACAAGTTCGGATTCCGAGGCGGAAATTACTCACAAAAAAGTCGTTTTATCTCGAGCTCCTTTTCAAAGCAAATGGGAGCAAGAGGAGAAGGATGAAATTGAGACCAAAGCGGTGGCCATCTCACCCGATGGAAGGTTTCTCAAATTCAACATTGAGATAGGGAGGGGGTCGTTCAAGACCGTCTACAAAGGCCTGGACACGGAGACAACAGTGGAGGTGGCATGGTGTGAACTACAGGTATGTAGGTTTGAAGGGTGTCAATGGGACAGTTTGCAAACATCATATTGTGACCAAATGAAAACAAAGCACACATAATTGTTTAAAATCCTCAATGTAGCCTAAAGACGGGCAATAAATACTTCACCTATAAAGCTTTGATTGAATTACTGTTCTTGCCATTCTGGTCAATACTATCAACAGGATATGGTGTTAACATGTTAAAATGTGACAGAATATTGATCAGCTTGACATTGTTAAGTTATAAAAACCTAAGCCTAGCCTAATGGGCTCTCTGGAGAGGAATGTGGAGATTCCTGCATTATCTTAATGCTTGTTGTCCAGGGGCAAACAGAGATGAGATGATAGGTATGGTTCAGAGGTCTCCCCCATCCTCACCCCCATCCCCCGTTCAGAGGCACTTCTGGGTGCTTCCACCAGCAGGAGGGGGCTAGGTTGAACTCTCTCTTATTCTATGGATCATTGTGTCTAGTTTCTAATTGTCCAAATTCCCATGACAACTGGTATCCTAGCAGCAGATGCGCTTAATGATTTGTGGGCTGTGGTGAGGGAGCGTGTCTGTGTGTGTGTGTGTGTCTGTGTGTTTGTGTGTGTGTGTGTGTTTGTGTGGAGGGCAGCATGGATATGCACAGTTACATCACCTACATGTTCACCCGCAACTCAAAAATAAAGCTCAAAATCTATACATAAGGCTAGGTTGTATATATGTGCTTATATGTGGGCATCGACACACCAAAATCTTTCTACATTCAAATAAACGATTCCGTGGAAATCTAACCGCTACTTTGGCAGCACACGTTGACTTGATATCGGACCAACATCTCCTCTCTGGACAGATGAAAACAGTCATCCTATTTCCTCTGAGTTCTCAGAAACCCAGACCTGCTGTTGTGTGTAATCCATCGATAGCTGACCTTTGAATTAGCAGCTGAAACCTGCAGTGTCTGGGCCAGACCAGGACGATAAGTGACCCTCTGTTTGGCTGAAATCCAGCTCAAGTTTGTTTTCCTCTCGGTCGGTGGGTGGGTTTTGAAAATAAAAAGGAGTTGTTTTGAGTCACCTCGGCGTCAACAACATACTGAAAAACTAAAGTGCCCTGAACCACCAGCTCTCTCTCTCTCTCTCTCTCTCTCTCTCTCTCTCTCTCTCTCTCTCTCTCTCTCTCTCTCTCTCTCTCTCTCTCTCTCTCTCTCTCTCTCTCTCTCTCTCCATCTCTCTCTTTCTCTCTCTCTCTCTCTCTCTCTCTCTCTCTCTCTCTCTCTCTCTCTCTCTCTCACACACACACACACGCCCTTGCACTACCTTGAAAGTAGCCTGTAATGGGCTGAATTGGCCAAAGGAGTGGAAACCTTCCATAACAGAGACATCACATGACAAGTCTCTGGTCTCTCTTGACAAGTTGGACGAGAACTTGTCTTCCTGGACCTTGTCACCTGTCCTGGCGCCAGATAGCTGACAGCAGAACCAGACGTTTTCCTGGCCACCGTATGCAGTACGACACACACACACACACACACATGGTGTAAGCTATAGTGAGAGCTGCCCTCCTAACTCCCCCCCCCACATCTCCTCAGGATTGGCCGTCTCGGTTCAGAATATTTGGTGGTACCTCCGTGGCATCCTTCGCCTTGAAAGGTTATGCAACGTTTGAACTGAAGTAACCTCCCCTACCTTCTGCTGCTTGTCTCTCCAGGCAGCTGCGAAGAGGAGGAGGAGGAGGAGGTAGCTGGCTGTAACGCTGCGAGAGAAGGCCGACAGAGGATATGC
Organism: Hypomesus transpacificus; assembly: GCF_021917145.1. Classification (NCBI taxonomy): domain Eukaryota; kingdom Metazoa; phylum Chordata; class Actinopteri; order Osmeriformes; family Osmeridae; genus Hypomesus; species Hypomesus transpacificus. Next base: position 16,113,694 of record NC_061076.1, on the reverse strand, counting down.
CGATCTGCGCTAGCATTGTCTCGCGTTCGCTCCGCTGTCGCCCTCCCCAGCCCAGCTCAGTTCTCGCGGTCGTTCAGGGGCTCCACTCTCTCGGCTTCGCAGGGCACACTTCTGGGGGCCTCGCACAGTGTGAGAAGTGAGGAGGTTTGAGCTGAGATGCACAGGGAAGAGAAAACCCAACGTTTTTGGAACCAGGCCCCGGCCGCAACATCGTACCACGGCTGCTCGGGGAACGTCTATCCTTGTGGTCTGTTCAGGAGGATTGGCACTTGGCTTCCCTCCCCACCTTTTAGGACCAAACAAGGCCAGACCTTGAGAGCTATCTAAGGGCCAAACAAAGGGTTTATGGCCCCCTTGATCCAGACTGCTGTCCAGGAGACACATTCCTACAGCTGCCTAGCTACGATCCGTGGTTTTCCGTCAGATGTTTCCAGTCAGACGTGCCCCCTGTTGCCTGCAGAGTGTGACCGGCCCGGCTAATCCCCTCCTCTCCTGAATTTTCTTTCGCTCTCGTTGACCTAGTTTAATGAGCCGCGTTAAATCGTCTCCATGGCAAAGTGACGAAGCCCCCCCAGTGGTGAACGACTCAATAGCTGCCACTGTGTGCGCGTGCGGTGGCGTCTCTCTAATGGGATTGACTAATGCCGCACAGGAACGGCACCTCGGTAGAGTGCAGAGCACCTGGTCAGAGCCCAGGGGGATTGATCATTGTAGCCCTCACACAAAGCCAGCGTCTCCGCTAGCTTCCCCCCTCACCTTTCACAGCCCCACTTCCCCCATCACACACGCGGTGATTCGGTGACATGCGTGCGCCGGAGAAAGTAGACCTCAGGCAGCGCGTCCTCAGGTGAGAACCGGCGCTGATGTGTGTGTGAGTGTGTGTGTGTGTGTGACTTATTTGAGCAGAGGGAGGCGTGGGGGCTGGTGTGGCATGCCGCTTGTAGCTCAAGTACAAGCAGGCCTAATCCATCTGGATGAGGTTCATGAGCTTTACAGAACAGCAAACACTGTTTAATTAAAGGAGTGGTATGTAGGAGGTCAGCTGTTTTACTGCGTTGAAAGCCAGCTTGTTCTGGAGCCTGAGAACTTTGGAGGCTGGTGCTGTTGAAATACTCTACCCTGCTCTGCTCAGCTCAGCTCGACTCTACTCTACAGGGTTTAAGGGCCAATAGGATCATCTCCAAACGAGATCAATTCATACAATTTTACAGAAGTAATTCTTGTATCGGTGAACAAACTTGTCCTCGTGAACTTCGTGGTACGGTCATTGCGTCTGCATCTGTCATGTTGGTGATCAGGGGATGGGCGTGAGCAGAATCCAGAGTAGATTATTGGGGGTGTGCTCCAGTAAGGAGAGGTGCTTATTTGATTGGACGCTGGAGGTGAAAGGGGTGACTGGATTGGTCGTGGTGGGATGGGGTGAGGGTCAGTCACGGCACGGTCACAATGGAGAGGCTGTGGAAAAGTCATGGTTGGGAGTCAGCTTTATCTTTACGGTGGAGGCTGCACTGATATATGAAGGTATGTCGACTGTGTTTACGCCTGCAGGGTAATCTGCCTCCACTCAACAAGTCCCCAAAGGACGTATCGAGAAACACAACATGTGTTGTCTTGTTCTCGCAGGGTCAGATAGTGGACATCTCGCAAAACAACCGAGGCAGCACAGTCAGGTGGTCCGTTCCATTCCTTCTCTCCCAGTCTCACCAAGACCCACACCCCTCCTGTCTCTACAGCTGTCCGGCCAGGGGCCTCCCTGACCTGCAGCATGCTTGGGTCTGGGTGATAACAGGGGTGTGGGTGTGGGTATGTGTTTGACGTGTATGTGTGTGTGGGGGGGGGGGGATTGTGTTTGTGTGCGTGTAGATGTTTAGTGTGTGGGTGTGTGTTGGGTGTGTGCGGATGTTTAGTTGTGTGTGTGGGGGGGGGGGGGTGAATGCTAAGGGGTGTGGGCGTGTGTGTGCAGATGCTTAGATGTTTTAAGTGTGTGTGAGAGGTCAGGAATGGCCCTGGAGCAATGGGTTCCTGGAGAGAGCCAGTGGGAGGGTTTATACAGTCCTCCGAACCCCAAGGGTAAACCAGCTCAACCTTCAGTACCACCGCAGCTAAGTCCTCTTCGTTATCTTTACTAGCTGAGTTTCAGGCTGACCCTGAATAAACAGTTTGTGTCTGTGCGGGGTCATTCCCAAGGGAGGGGAGTCAAGGGGAAACCAGTTCTTTACGGTATCACCTTACCATTTCAAATCCACCGTTCTTAAACCAAGTCCTAGATGATTGGATTACTCTACCGTGGGTCTTCCCATACAGGGTTGGTCTAGACTGAGACACACAGGGAAGGGAAACAGGGAAGGGAAACTTCTGTTGTTTGAACCAAGCTGCGGTACCCAGGCCTGCTGCAACATTGCACCGTGGAAGCTCCGTAACATCTGTCCCTCTGATCAGCTCCGACCCCCCTCCCGTGCTGGCCCTGTGTGGGGAACTGAGCTCCTTTTGTGACCTGAACACAGTCACTCTGCCAGGCACTGGTACCAGGCTTGCTCTGTGGTCTTCTGTCCAGCCTGCCCCAGTAGACTGCCTCCAGTCTGGGTAGGGCTGCTGGTGGACTGAGGCCTCCCGGACCAGGACACCGTGTCCTCCGTAGATGAGGGCAGTGAGACGAGCCATGTAGACGTCGTGCATGTCATCCTCTTGGAAGAAAACTGTGCAGCTATCGACCGGACAGCCCCCGTAATTAGGTTTACATAACGCTGCTGTAACAGATGTCTTTGGCACACACCATTTTAAGAGACGATTATGAAGTCATGCACTGTTGCTCCACTGGCAGCCTATGAATGGTCTTCCAGTGTGTTCATCTTCGGTTGTTATGAAGCCCGCGCACGCCTCGGGGTTCCTGGTGCTGCAGTGTGGAGAGATGATCTACTGAGGGGAGAGAGAGGGAGGCAGAGAAGGAGAGAAGGGGTGAGAGAGGGAGAGAGAGGGAGGAAGAGAAGGGGAGAAAGAGGGAGGAAGAGAAGGGGAGAGAGAGGGAGAGAGAGGGAGGAAGAGAAGGGGTGAGAAAGGGAGAGAGAGAGGAGTGAACGGGTGAGAGGGAGAGAGAGAAGGAGAGACTCTTGGAGTCTCCTTCTCAGCCCAGAATGGATCTGTTACCCCCCCCCCCCTTTCCCTATCAAATTTAAGTGCAGCAACATTAGTTACGTGCAAGCTCGTGCTGAAAACAAGTACATTTGGCAACCAATGCAGTAAGAACATAGATAAGCCATGTATGCCAGAATCCAGTCCAATTAAATTTTAAATATGAAAACAAGATAATCAAACTCGTTTTTGCAGTGTGTCGTCTGAGGGAGAGATGCAGTCATGAGCTGGTTGACCTTTCACCTCAGAGAGAGAACGTAAGGCGAGACCACGCGAGCTTTCGCGTTCGTGTTGAACTGGGGATACGGTTGAACCGAGCGCCTTTCGATTCCTGCACAAGAAAGAAGCATGAATGCACGAGTTCACAACGCTCTGCCATTTCCTGCTTTTCTTGGGGACACAGTTATTTGGTGCTTGATTGTCAACGATTGTACACTTTCATTTGAGATGCTTCTCCAGGTTTATAGATACGAAGACTGACGAGACGACGAAAGCCCACCTGTACCGTCTGAACGAAGACTGGATACAGACTTAGTCTTGCTTTGCTTGTTCGCAGGCAAAACCCCGTCGAGTCGCCAGTCAATATTGACCTCCGTTCATCTTTCACCAGAACAGCTTGGCAGGGAAAGGCCCGTCGACCGTTCACCTGGACGATCGAAACCGTCGCTTAGACGCCCTGGACTCCCACCGACAACGTGACCCAGCTTGTCACTTGACTCAAGAGAAATGGGACACCTGGCGAGCGCCTCGCAGCTAGTGCTGACTAGCAGTCTCCCAGGACGTGTTTCCATAGGTCAGCCTGATATATGGGCATGCTCTGCTTAGCTCCCCCGCCGTCCCGCCACCTCCCAGCGCTCGCTGAACTGAACCTCTCCCAGGGCCTCAGCGCTGCGGTGCCGTGCGCCAGATAGTGATTTAAGGGCCTTGAGATGTGCTGCCGCAGCAGGGAGATAGAGGTGTGCCTGGCTCCGGTAGCTTGCGCTCTTCGACGTAGCGCAGATGAGAACAGTTTTGCATCTTTGCGCCAGGATTGGAGCCCCGTTGCGCATTTGGGGAGTTACGAAGAAAAAAACACCTCGACTGAACCCCACTTTTTCAATCTGGTTTATGAAGAATATGTTTACGAGTTCATGAGAAAGGAAGTCGATGAAACAGACGTGAGTTTGTCCTCTCTAGACCTGGGCCTACATCGATCCTGCCCCTTCAGGACTGAGGCTGTGAGCAGTGTTTCAGGTGGCAGTGTGGAGGGGACAAGGACAATCAGTGTCCCTCCAGGAATACACTCCTCCTCCTAGCCCTGGCGTATCCATGGTTACCCTGGGAGATTCCACTCCCTGTTCAAACACACAGACGTGTACGAGTGTGGCCAGCAGACGGGCAGCCATCCTCTGTAACACAGCAACAGCTGTACGACACTGGCGGCACTGTAGACTGGTCCAGGTCGTAAAACTGGATGTAGAGACAGTGTCAGGTCATATCTCCTGCTGTCTCTCTCTGTCTCCACTCACCTCTCCTCCTCTCCCCTCTCATCTCTCCTCCTCTCCCCTCCCCTCTCCTCTCTCCCCTCTCCCCCCCTCTCCTCCCCTCTCCTCTCCTCCCCTCTCCTCTCCCCTCCCCTCCCCTCCTCTCCTCTCCTCTCTCCTCCTATCCTCTTCTCCACTCTCTGGAAACACTAGGCTCAAGGTATGTACCCTGTGCATTATTGTTGACTAGTTGTTCTTGTAGACAACGCAACAGAATCCTCCAGTTCTGTATGCCTTCTCCTGAAAGGGTATGCTCTACAGGCATACAAAGAGTTGCACACCGACACACACACACACAGTCCTCGCACGCCCTACAGAGAGATGCACACCGACACACACACACACAGTCCTCGCACGCCCTACAGAGAGTTGCACACCGACACACGCACACACAGTCCTCGCACGCCCTACAGAGAGTTGCACACCGACACACACACACACAGTCCTCGCACGCCCTTGTCCTCGTGTGTCGACGGGAATCGCGGATTAGATCTGCAATGTACTGAAACACAAACAAGTAATTATACCTTCATTCCACCCACTCCCACCTGCACACACCTTTCAGGTGTTGGTCTCTCGAGGTTGTTCCAAACCATTCAGGTTGTTTTCTGCAGTGCCTCGGAATGTTTTTCTGGAGCTCTCACACGGCCCAAATGGTCGACACGCCCTGAAGGAGAAGGAAGAAAAAAAAGAACAGGAATGTTGCCTGAGATGAGCGTGAAGTCCTATGTGTGAGCTTTGGTGAGTGTTATTAATTGGAGTCCCACGGGGTTAGCCACCAGCGGTTCTCCGGGGTGCGGCGCGTCGTCCTATGTGGCAGGATCCCGTTCAAGAACAGTGGTCCTCAATCCTGGTCCTCGTGCCCCCCTGTCCTGTTTGTTCTAGATGTCTTCACCTCAAATGAAGGGATCATTATCAAGCTCAGCAGAAGCCTGGTGACGACCCGTTCATCTGAACCAGGTGTGTTGGAGCAGGGAAACTTTGAGAACATGCAGGGCAGGGGTGCACGACGACCATGGTTGATACGCAGAGTTTTTGTCCCGGCGAGTCTGCCCCTTGCTGGGGTCAAGAGGTCATGCAGTGGGCCTCTCATCGGCCGCTTATAGATATGGGGATGCACTGTGGTCAGACTCTCAGGAGACAGTGGGCAGGGAATATGCCGAAACAGACTTGTATGAGTTCCGATGTCCATCACCTGTGTATCGTTTCCAATGTGCGTCCTTACTGGAGGTTGTGCTGTCCATCCATTATATACAGGACGTCAGTGAGACCTCCTCTTCACTCGTGCTGACCACTCTGTCGCGGGGAAGTCACATGACCCGAGCTCGAGTCTAATAAACAAAGTCGACCCTTTCCAGTGTCGTGCAACTCTTTCCTCCGTCCGACACATTTCATCCTATGGATGGTTGAGGACCACTGTTCTAGAAGAACATCCCCAGCTGTTCCTCTGATCTGGAACCTGGATCTGTGTTCCGTGAGGGTCAGAGAGGTGATTCCACTTTTTAACTCCCAGACAGGATGGAGGTCACCCTGGCCTGATGTTTACTCAGGGACTGGAGACCCTAACCCAAACACCATTCAAGGTGTAAAGTTGGGAGAGGGATGGAGGCGTACCGATTCATTCACGTGTAGAAAGTCCTGCTGTCCCATTTGTGAAACTCCAGGGTCCACAAGAGAGAACAAGCCCCATATGCCCTCAAATCTGAAAAAAAAAACACGAAGACTCGTCTCTCTTCAAAGTTTTTCAGGGTTGGAATTGATTGGCCTCTTTGCATTGTGTCCCAGCAGTTCCTTTCTCTTAGTGATCACCGCTGACAGAACAGTAGTAGCGCCAACTTGGGTCTATTTTTACATCTTTCTATCTTATCTCAGTTAATGATGTCAAAGTCTTACATTTCAGTTAGCAACCTGATTTTTAAACCCCATAAACCCTCTTGACTTCTCCCCGGCTGCAAGTGCGTTGCTGTTGGAATGCGTCTTTCCCCTTTTAATTCACTCTCCTCTTCTCTCTCGGTCTTTTATTTATTTCTCTTTTCCACACTTTCTTTCTAGGCATCTAATCTTTCACTAGCTTTCTGCCCTATGGTCTCAGCGGTGCTGGAGAGCGATCCAGCTTCTGACCACATCCTCGCTGTTGTGTTTTGTGGCTTCTTAAAAAGGCTGAGGGATATTTATTACTCTCTCTATAGGAACCTTGGAGAAAAGTCTTTTTTTTCTCTCTCTCAAGCTTTCAGCTCAGAAAAGGGCCATGAGAAACCGTTTGCTAGCTCCCTACACTCTGATAATAATATATGATACAGGAGACAGTTTTCTCACCCAGTCACTGTAAAGACCTTGTACATTGTACAGACTGTACAATCATGATTACAGCCCTGATTATGCTAGTGCCAGCAGCTATGGGCTGTGTTGAGTCTGTTTATGGTAATGTGAGCCTGGGGACATGTCCAGTATGGATAACAAAACAGCCACAAAGAGCTGTCGACAGGCTTGCATTTCCCCTGACCTCTCTCCCAGTTGGCTAGGCACAGCACCAGGACTTCTACACATGAACATGCATATACTCCTGCTGGTTTAATGTCGCCTTTAGGTCACGTTATGGCTTGACGTTGAACGTGACGACTGACCTAAGCATGGGGTTGAAAGCGGAATCTGACGGACAACTGTGAACACGAGATGGATCCCGCGGGGGCAAGTTTATGTCGGCACAGACTCTTGTAAAACATTTAAGTGAAGTGCCAAATTGTGAGGAATGCTTGTAGCTTAGTTTTCAGTGTAGAAGAATGCATCAGTCAATCACTTAATCATAATGTATGGGTTTTGGTATGAAAACATAACAATATGAGTCTTCCACAACCTCTTCTCTTCGCCACACCTGATAATAAGCTAGCACGACGTATTTATAGTCCTGCTAACTAAAGCTTACAGCTAAATGCGTAAAATGCATAAATGTATTCCATTCAAACTGCATTCTTTTCGTTTGATGTTTTATGGATTTCATTTGTATGCGAACCCGCGGACCACCATCGTGGCACAGACAGAGGAGTTGTTGTCCGGCTGGCACTTAGCCGAAGATGAGGTCATTGTTTACCTCGTAACGAACAGCAACAGCTACCGCATTGATTGGGATCAAGTTGGCGCTCGCTAGTATTAACCTATTCCGCAACGTAATAGGCCTAACCTTGGTTCATCACTTCATCGTGAGACAAGTCATTTCCTGCAATCTCGCTCGTAAAAAAACACACTGGGACTCAGTGTCATTGACAGCCACGACATATACCTGACCGTATATGTTCACCGTCGCTGGTGTCACTGTTGTAAGTGTTACAGACATAGAACCCAAATCACTCCTGCAGTAGCTTATTGAAACAGGAGACCATCTGCGCCAGTTTGTCTTTTAGAACAGGTAAAGGTACAACAGGTAGGCCTAAAGGTATAGCAGTATAGGAATGCCAAGTCATACTGTAGCTTAGCTAAGAGCATACGAATGCTAATTCCACCATGTTGCCAAGAAATAAACTAAATAAATCCTGATCCCCTGAAAGGCTCTTTTTATATTAGCTGTGAGAGTTAGCAGCTTAGCTGTTAAAGCAAGCTACTCCCTTTGCCAACAGTCTTATGTTTTTTTGACACCTCATCTATCCCTTCCTTAATAAGAACCTTATTTGCATACAACCTGCGTGTGTGTGTGCGCGCGCGTGCGTGTCTGTGTGTGTGTGGTTTAATATGGGACCTTGACGGAACCTGTGTCTCGCAGTGTGTTTCAGGTTCCTATCTTTTTTTTAGGAGGTGTGAGATTACAGGCCTGCACTCTCACTTCTATCATGTTGCATAGCGTCGCCACAGGCTCACTGGCTTCTAATTGGTGAGTGTGTGTGTGTGTGTGTGTGTGTGTGTGTGTGTGTGTGTGTGTGTGTGGCGGGAGCAAAAGCTGGAGAGTCTGATAGAGCAGTGTTTATAACCTCAGCACGCAGGACAGATAAGTCCACCAGCGCAGCCCTGACCCAGTTACTCCACTCAGGGCTGCTCAGCAGGACCCAGGCTGCTCCGGGCCTGTCAGGCTACGGCGCTGACTGGGGTCGACCGGCAGTACCTGCGACCCACTGGATCTCTCTGTTGTTCAGGTGCTGCCTTGCGCCTACTCACACACACAGAGGGAGAGAGACCAGGGGAGATAGAGAGAGAGAGAGACAGGGAGAGAGAGAGAGGGAGAGAGACAGGGAGAAAGAAAGAGAGACAGGGAGAGAGTCAGGGAGAGAGACAGGGGGAGAGAGAGAGGGAGAGAGACAGGGAGAGAGAAAGAGAGACAGGGAGAGAGAGAGAGAGACAGGGAGAGAGAAAAGCAGAGAGAAAAGCAGAGAGAGAAGCATAGAGAGAGGCCAAGTGCAGTTAAAGCCTTTTAACAGGGAACATCTGTGCAGGCCGAAGCCCAGGCTTTGGTGTCGAGAGCCAGAGAAAGACGCAGACTTAATGAGACATTCCCCACGGCGCGGCCAGGGCTTTAGTCAGGCCCAAACACTGAAGAAACCCACTTATCTGGCAACAAGAGAAGGACGCAGAGAAAAACAGTTTCTCTTCATCGTGTCTTGCACTGCCAGGGAGCTGACTGTCTTGCACTTCTCCTGTTCCCTGCCCAGCCCTCTGCATCGATGTGTTCCTCAGCAAAGGCATGGCCGGCATGACAGTGTCAATATTTGTAGACCAGGGACACAGACACCTCGCTGCACCCTTGTGTCGAACAGGGAAGGGCTCAGAAATGGACACTTCGAATTCAAAATGTAATTCCAGTTTTTTTGTTGCCTTCCTTGAGCGTTTAGGTTGGTTTATTTACATTTAGTCATTTAGCAGACGCTCTTATCCAGAGCGACTTACATTAAGTACAGGGCACATTCCCTAAGTACATTCCCCCCAGAAGGGTGAAGTGCCTTGCCCAAGGACACAACGTCATTTGCCACGGCCAGGACTCGATCTGGCAACCTTCAGATTACTAGTCCGATTCCCTAACCGCTTAGCCATCTGACTCCCAGGTTAGTTGTGGATATGTGGGCGTGTGTTGAGCCCCTCTGTGTCTGTTGTTGTAGAAAGGCCAATGCAAATGAGATTTGATCGTATGTCGTGTTGTTTGAAGCCATCAGCAGGCTGCTGTGCCCAGCCTGTCTGCCTGGAATGGATCAGTGTGTTCTGTCAGCTGTGTCAGATCCAGCTGAAAGCCTGTTTTACGATCGCGTTAGCTGCAGTCTCACAGACTGTCACTGAAACACTGTCACGCTCTGTCTGGAAGAGGGAGTTCTGGTCTTGATGGCTCTTTTTATAGGCCAGGTAAGGGCTTTGTGGAAACACTGTGTGAGTGTGTGACATTCAGTCCTCCCCCCTGCCCTCACCCAGTCCCAGTCTGTCAAACCAGAGCGGCTGAATGTTATGTCCAGGGAACTTCCTCCGGTTTGTAGTGACCCGTATCCCTGGGTCGCACCGCAGAGAAAAACAGCGTTGTGAATCTTCTGACCAATGACACCCCCACCTCGCACCCCAAACCTCGCACCCCCGTCCCCCTGTTCTTCCTTTCCACCTCCCGGCCCCCCCTCCCTCCTCCCTTTCGTCCATCATTCCTCCTTCTCTCCCTCTCTTTCTCTCTCCCTCCCCCCTCTCTCCCTCAGAGTTGTTCATCATCAGTAGTTTGGTTGCTTACTGACAGGAAGAGAGTGTTCAGTCCATGTATCGACTTGGACAGCTATCTCTGTCTCTCTCTCTCTCTCTCTCTATATATATATATATACCCGCATCCGTGTCTGTTAGCAAGACTACCGCGAGCGTGGCACAGCGAGTAGGCGCCAGTGGGTACGTGGGTGTGCATGTGCACCCTCGTGTTTACGTTTGAGGGTGTGTGTGTGTGGGACCTCGCGGCTGTTGTTGATTTGGTCATGAACCACTTGTCTCTGTGGTGAAAGCTTATCTCCTCCGAGGTCTCGCTGTTCCCCAGCCTCGCTGTACCTGCAGTCTGCCATTATCACCGTGGCAACAACAACACAGCTCTCATCAGCCCCCCACCCCCATATCCTATGGTTATTACTGTCTTTCCAATACAGAGCAGGTCATATGCTACATCATTGCCCCGCTCCGCCTTAGCCGCAGCAAAACATGGACTGGCTCTCTAATGACCTGTGCCCTGTGACCTGTGAGCGTCCCACAGTTTAGTTCATTTGCTTTTCAGATAGGGTCTCTTACCAAGGGTGCCCTGTGCAACGCGCCTCTCTTTTCCCCCCTCCCCCATCCCTCACACACACGTGTAAACACACACACACACACACATCCATGTAAACACACACACAGCGGATGGTATGTTGCCATGCCGCCCACAACTGCTAAACAGTGCTTATGTAACGCTGCCCCACACACACACACACACACACACACACACACACACACACATACACACCACCATACATGCCACATTTCCAGGGGGGGCTAATAATACCCTCAGGGTCCTAGAACAGGGCCCTCCCCCTGTTTAACCACCCCCCACGGGGCAATATTTGGAGGCTGACGCCTCATGTGATGTAAGGACACTGGGCCTGGAGGAGCTATTAGCAGCTGCATGGTGTGGAGCTGAGCTATGACCCCAGGGCTGGGGTTGCATGATGGGTAATGTAGTTAACTACACAGATCTCATCCGCGACCGGGCGAACGTTCGTTTCCGACGTTACGGCAGCGAGCACTGTCGGCCTGTCCCCCGTGTTTGGAGAGTCACCTGACTCCAGACAGATGATTCATTGTTAGTTTGACCACTGACTGCAGTGTTGTTGGGGAGGGCATGTTATCAGATGGCCTGGTTGTTTTGGCAGTACGGTTTCCCGTGGAGGTCGCTGCTCCGTGGAGGGTTGGCGCGGTCGTGGAGGACGAGGCAGGGTCGGGATGCACCTGAGGTGGCCCTGGCCTCACAGCCTCACTGCCTCAACACAACCACAAGCGTCTAAGAGAGAGGCAGCTCTCTCTCTCCCCCCCCCTCTCTCTCACTTCCCCCCCCCCCCTCTCTCTCTCTCTCTCTCTCTCTCTCTCTCTCTCTCTCTCACTCGCTCTCTCTCTCTCTTTCTCTCTCTTTCTCTCTCCCCCCTCCCCCTCTCTCAGGAGGCAATCCTGTCTAGCTTGTTCTGATCAGAGACAGAGAGAACCAAAGGAGGAAGAACCAAGCTGGTGAGCAGAGAACCAGAGGACACAGCGTTAGGAAAAGAGTTGGGGTTTGTGTGACTGGGTTACCTGAGGCCTTGTGGGTTGGGTGTGAGAAAAGAAAAGCCATGAATGGAAGCTGTCCTCACATGAAAGAGATTCAGCAGTCATGCTGATACGGTATGATCTCATTCCTCTCCAGGTTAAATGTGCTCCTCCGGGAGGACAAATACGCCGTGACCGAGAGTAAAACAACCCTTTCACAACCACACACACTGACATCCCTCCCCCTCTCTCTGTCTGTCTCTCTGGATGTATCTTTCTCTCTCTCTACCCCTCCCTCTTTCTCTCTTCTTTTTCTTTCTCAGTCTCTTGAACTTTTTTTCTTTCTCCCTTCTCTTTTCTCCTCCTCTCTTTCTCCCTCCCTCCCTCCCTCCCTCCCTCCCTCCCTTACCCACACTGCACCTTTCCAATCTCTCTGGCCACGCCCCGTCGCCATTACTCTCCTAAGTGTGGCTTCCGTGCCTCCCGCTTCTTTATGGGACTGCGTTCAGCAGCTCGCCCATCCAACAACAACCCAGCGACGGCTCTTCAAACTCCTCCAAGCCCAAGACCGCAGCTGCCGACGCCAGGCTGGAAACTCCAAACATGGAGCTCCAGCAATCACTAAAAACCAGCCCCAAAGAGTCTGTTAAACCCAGCTAGCTATTTAGCCGTCTCTCTGCCAGTTCCTTTTAGCGGAAGGGGATGCTAGCCAGGGATGCTAGCTGGGGATGTTTAGCCAGGGACAGTGGCCAGCAACCGCTGGCTAGCGATGCTTAGTCAAACACTCTGAATAAAAGGGATTCGCTCACTGGAAAGAAACATCTGCCAAGGAACAAAAAGCACAGAAGTCCTTTTAAATACTCCAACCACACTATTAGCCCCAGCCCTTACCACCATCACACCCTAAAAGTTCCAGTCCGGCCGGAACTACTTTGGTGCGGTTCAGGTGTTAATCCTCCACCAAGGGACATTTAAATGACTCAAACGCCTGGTTACGTGAGCTGTGACGAGAGAAACCACCGTCACCCAGACTGGTCCCAGTCCACCAGTGTCTTGTTCGAGGTCTCTGGGTCGATCGGGCAGCTCTCTGGGGGCTGGCCCTGGACACAGAAGAGTTGCGAGGGCCTTAAAACAAAATGGCCGCCGCTCCCTGCCGTTCTCCCTCTCTGTAGTCGCTTCACGGAGCAGAAACATCTGTTTGTTTGTCCAGATCAAAACAGCCATTCAGACTTCTTGGACCCAAACCCAGATATGCTACTGTATAGTGTTGACTTGACAGCAAAGGCTTTTCCGAAACACAATTGTTTGTTAAATAGAAACCGCTATTGAAGGGTCTTGGTCCGATGCCCAGACGTGGATGGTGTTAACCCAGCGGTGAAACACTTACGAAACACCCAGTCAAGAGAGCCTGTGGGTTTGTGGGTGTTTATGAGAAAACATGTTCAGTCTGATGACTGCATCACCAGCTTTCATATGTCTTGTGTTTGAATGGGTTTACTGTGCAGCCCTTCACACACACACACACGCACTGGAGGTGCAGACGGAGCGAGATCAAAGTGTGATGAAATCAAAGCGCTGTGTCTCTCCGTGAGATTGGTTGAGTCGGAGAGATTGGCTGGACGTGGCAGTGCTCAGCGTGACTCTGCTGGACTAAGAAATCCTTTTTCACACTAGCTGCTTTAGCAACAGATTCCTTTTCCCGGTGTCCACAGAACGACGGAGAAGGACAGATGGAGAGAGGGAACATTTGACAGGGAAGGGGGCAGAAAGGAGAGATGTAGTGATGGAGGGAGGGAGGTCACACAGCTGGCTCCTCTATGTGGAGTTTGTTCTTGGAAGTTAGTTCCAGAAATAGGCCTTGAGAGTCCTGAGGGCAGGGTGGTATAAGGTTAGGGCCCCCCACCCCCCACCCCCCCCCAAACCTCCAATTGCATGTTGGCGGATCTCCTAGCTTCAGGCAACGGCAATTAGACCCAGATAGACTCAATCACACTCGGATGGACTCGTCAAAACCGTACAAACTCAGTCAGAACCAGTCAGAACCAGTCAGAACCAGATAGACTCAGTCAGAACCAGTCAGAACCAGTCAGAACCAGATAGACTCAGTCAGAACCAGTCAGAACCAGTCAGAACCAGTCAGAACCAGCCAGACGGAGTCAAGCCCAGAATGTGCTTTCCAAGGTGGCCATTACCTACCATTCTTCTCTACTGACCTCGGACCGCTGCTGGCTACATTTTTAGAAGCACTATCAGGGTAGACAGTTCAATAAACAGTTGGGTCAGTGTTTTGATAGTAAAGTGTGGAACTGCTAATGCAGGTAGCACTTCAGTATGGCACACACCATAGAGACAGCACTACAAGATCCTAGTGTTACAGTATCCCTGTTGCGTAACTTTTACGAGTCACCCTTGGCACATTAAAGGGAGCGTGAGGGATGAACACCCTCTCACACACACACACATACACAAGTCCCTTTCAAGACACTTTTCTGCAGGGTAAAGGGTACTTTTCTTTTTGTGTATAATTTATTATCTGGCAATTATGCTAGGATCCACTCCAAATCAGACGCACAGTGTGAGTGTGTGTGTGCTTGAGTACTTGTGTGTGTGTGTGTGTGACTGGGAGACAGTGTTCTCCAGTCTTCTAAAAGCTCTCGTTCCGGAGAGCTTCGACGGCAGCAGAGAGAAGTCGAGCTGGCGTCAGTGTTTCCAGACCTCCTGGTCTTCCAGCGGAGGGGAGACCATGCCAGCTCCGCACTGATCCTCTTCTCTGCTCCGTTGGCACGGTTCTTCTTCTGTGGTCTCTGGAGCCCCCCCTCCCCCCTTCCCCGCCCACCCTTACACTACATGGCGATTAGGCAGGGTAGCTTCTACTGGTGCCATGACATCGTTAGACGTTTAGCTGTTCTTAAATGACTGGGAGTTTATAGGTGCAGGTTCTGCGTTAAAGACGCTGCTTGTGGAGACGGTTCCCTTTCAGGAGAAGTTGTTTTTCTGAGAGACAGTCGATATGTTTGCCGTCATGATCGTTACTGACACTTCCTCGTACCTACTTGATGTTCTCTCTCTCTCGGCTCTTTTTCTCGATTCTTAAAATCTTGAGAAATCCTCTTTTGCCCTCCCAGGCCGTTAGGCTTGTCTGCGAGCAGCCTTAATGTGTTTGATCTCTTATCCATCTGCACACTCAGCAGCCTTAATGTGTTTGATCTCTTATCCATCTGCACACTCAGCAACACTTTTTATTTCTAACATATAATTCCCTGATATAACTGTCCACACACCCATCTCCATTGCTGGGAATTATGTCATTGTTTTTTTTTTTATTGCCGCTATTGTTCCTTTGAAACTTATTATTGCTGGTGCTACTTTGATTTAATTGTTGTCTTTTTTTTCTGTCTGGCCAATATTTTTTATGAACATTAAAGTTTGTATTTTATTTTATGCCTACTGCATTGCTGCTGCCTTGCCTTGTAATAATGTCTTTGCCCAGAACGATCTGCATTTTACTGTGCAAATCTTGTAAATAAAGCGAAATATCTCTGACGTGACTCTCCTCCTCTCTCCTCTCCCTCATCTCCCTCCTCTCCATCCTCTTCCTACTCTCCCTCCTCTCCCTCCTCTCCCTCCTCTTCCTCCTCTCCCTCCTCTCCCTCTCCCTCCTCTCCCTCCTCTCCCTCCTCTTCCTCCTCTCCCTCCTCTCCCTCCTCTTCCTCCTCTCCCTCTTCCTCCTCTCCCTCCTCCTCTTCCTCCTCTCCCTCCTCTTCCTCCTCTCCCTCCTCTTCCTCCTCTTCCTCCTCCTGCGCTCAGACGCGGCGGCTGACGAAGGTGGAGCGTCAGCGCTTCAGCGAAGAGGTGGAGATGCTGAAGGGGCTGCAGCACCCCAACATCGTGCGCTTCTACGACTCCTGGAAATCCACGGTCAAAGGTCACAAGTGCATCCTCCTGGTCACCGAGCTCATGACCTCGGGAACGCTCAAGACGTACGTGCGCCTTTCCCCCCCCCCCCCTCCCCCCCCCGGTCGGCTCGTTTCCATAGCGCCGCCAAAGCTAGACGCCGGATCGGAGCCCTTCGCGTGTCAAGGGCATCTCCGTGAAGCCGGTCTCTGTTTGAGGGCGGGGTGAGCTAATTGTTAGCAGAGCTGGAGGAAAGTGTGACCTCAGCTCACGGGCCTCACAGGGCCAGAGCGCTCGCCTGAGGCCCAGCACAACCGTAAACAAGGCTGGGTCACAACCTCCACTCTGTTGGGGAGCAGAGCTTTCATGGGTTTGGCTCCCTGGGCGGAGCCTGTTAAAGTGGGCTCTGCAGCCCTGTTCCTGGAGAGCTACCCGGCTAGATGTTGCCCCGTCATCCCCCCATGTTGACTCGCTTTATCTTATCGGCCAGCCGCCTCTTAAAACCAGGGCATTCTAGATTAGGAATAAAGCAGGGGAAAACCCCACACAAGCTCATTTGTGATTCTCTAAGAGCAAATCCTAGAAGGCTACATCGCCATGGTGACCGCCCCCCCCTCTAACCTGCAGGTATCTGAAGAGGTTCAAGGAGATGAAACTGAAGTTACTGCAGCGCTGGAGTCACCAGATCCTGAAGGGCCTCCACTTCCTGCACACCAGGGCCCCGCCCATCATCCACCGCGACCTCAAGTGCGACAACATCTTCATCACCGGCCCCACCGGCTCCGTCAAGATCGGAGACCTGGGATTGGCCACGCTGAAGAGTGCCTCCTTTGCCAAGAGTGTCATAGGTGAGTCTCTCTCTGCTGACCCTCTCTCTGCCTCTCCCTCCCTCCCTCCATCTTTCCCTCCCTCCCTTGTCCCCCCTCCTTTTTCCCTCCCTCTCCCTCTTCCCCCTTCCCCTCTCTCTCCAGAGGAGATGGGCTATTCTCTATTCTCTTCGCTATACACACATAGTCGTTTGTATACACACGTAACACAAACACACAAGCACGTATGCCGTCTTTGACCTTGGACGGGTCTGACCATAAACACAGGGTTAGGGTAAGTCCTAGCGACTGCTTTAGTCTGACCTCTTCCTGTTTGGGCGCTTCCGCTCCCGTGTGTTTGTTTGTTTACTAGTCTTTCGATCTGTTCATATTTACACCAGCACTCTGCATGATAGATAAGCTAATCTCCCCTAGTGACGTCAGAGCCCATGGTTCGCCTGTTCTAAACAATCTCTCTGGCATCGTTGGCTTTGGCCTGTGTGCTTCACAGACTCGTTTGGGAAGGCAACATTGCACTGAGCTTTTTAATCAGCCTTGTTCTCACGTTTTAAACTCCAATAAATATCTCCTCTGTCAGTCATCTCCCTATAACCAATGCTTTATAAATTGTGGGAACAATTTCTAACATTTTTTGTGGACTCGTAAATGAGGCGCAAGCCTGCCAAACTCTCCAGTCTTGTAAAACGAAAAGCTTTCCATAGCAGTACATTGTTTACAGTAGCTACATGCGCCACGGAAATCATATTAAGACGATCGTGAATCAGAGTGCAGCAGTCAGGAGAGGTCGCCTTCACAGCAAACACAGTTTTATTCATCTGTGAGAGACGGGGCTTCAACACGGGTTCAACTCTCATCAGTCGATAGTGTGGTTGTCTCTGTAAAGTCAGTAAGGTTTCTAAGGTATATAATGTGTCTAAGGCCTGCTGCTGTGCTGTGTGTCAGGTGGCTGAGCGGTTAGGGCATCGGGCTAGTAATCTGAAGGTTGCCAGTTCGATTCCCGGCCGGGACACATGATGTTGTTCTTCATCCTACTTGCCTCGGGAAGAATGTCCCTGTTCTTACTGTAAGTCGCTCTGGATAAGAGCGTCTGCTAAATGACTAAATGTAAATGTCATGTATGTAAGGTGTGTAAGGACCTGCTGTTGTGTTTGTCCCCTCAGGTACTCCAGAGTTCATGGCTCCAGAGATGTACGAGGAGAGGTACGACGAGGCGGTGGATGTGTATGCCTTCGGCATGTGCATCCTGGAGATGTGCACTTCGGAATACCCCTACTCCGAGTGCCAGAACGCCGCCCAGATCTACCGCAAGGTCACCAGCGTGAGTACACCCTCACCGTCCGGCCGGCCCTCTCCAAACCCGGGTTCGCCCGCAGCGCGTCTGCGCCGCTAGCTAGCGAGACGC
This sequence comes from Hypomesus transpacificus, assembly GCF_021917145.1. NCBI lineage: Eukaryota > Metazoa > Chordata > Actinopteri > Osmeriformes > Osmeridae > Hypomesus > Hypomesus transpacificus. The sequence continues at coordinate 16,095,716 of NC_061076.1, read as the reverse complement.
GAGTGGCTAGCTAACGAGACGCGAGTGGCCCGAGACTCCTTGTCTCGCCTCTCTCCGGTCCCTCTGTTTCACCTTCCTTCCTTTGGTCTCTCCCTTGCCCTCTGGTTTTGTCAATTTGTGTGTCAGTCTCTCTTTCTCTCTCTCTGTCTCTCATTGTCTTATCTCACCATGTCTTGTGCTAAATAGCTTGCCACTCTGAGATAATGTGACCTCGTCCGTTTTCCTGAAAGGACCATTGTGTGGGTTTCTCTTTCTCATCTGCATCCGCACCTCCCTCTCCTCCCTCTCCTCCCTCTCCTCCCTCTCCTCTCTCTCCTCTCTCTCCTCTCTTCTCCTGGTTTTATCGGGGGGAGAGTTATCTACTGTCTAGTGTCATTCTGACATCTGGTGTAGACTAAGTTCAAAGGCCCCTTCACCCTTCCTCCCCATTTACTCCCTATTTCTCTCTCTCTCTCTCTGTCTCTCTGTTTCTTTGTCTCTCTCTCTGTCTCTCTCTCAAAAATACAGTTCTGGAACATTGTCTAATGCCCACTAAGCTCTGCCTTGATTGTGAATTATTGAAACCAGAAATCAGTCTGTTCTCTGTTCTGGGATGATGTCAGTGTTGTTAAATACAAGATTTCCTCAAGGTAATTTAACCAATCAAGCTCGTTCTTAGAGGCCTGGAGTCAACTAATAGAAATATGTCTCTTGTAATGTTATTGACAGGAGTTCATGGGCACACGCACACAATTCTCAGTCCAGTTACAGTATGTAGTCCAGTTTCCTCAGCAGCCTTAATAGCTCAGTTAATCGTTTCATTCCCATGAGGTTTTCTGTTCCAAAACCACAGATGGCATAAGCCAACCAGTCAGCCAGCCAACCAGCTAACCAGCCAGCTAGTCAGCCATCCAGCCAGCCAGCCAACTAGCTAACCAGCCAGCTAGTCAGCCATCCAGCCAGCCAGCCAACCAGCTAACCAGCCAGCTAGTCAGCCAGCCAGCCAACCAGCTAACCAGCCAGCTAGTCAGCCATCCAGCCAGCCAGCCAACCAGCTAACCAGCCAGCTAGTCAGTCATCCAGCCAGCCAGCCAACCAGCTAACCAGCCAGCTAGTCAGCCATCCAGCCAGCCAGCCAACCAGCTAACCAGCCAGCTAGTCAGCCATCCAGCCAGCCAGCCAACCAGCTAACCAGCCAGCTAGTCAGCCATCCAGCCAGCCAGCCAACCAGCTAACCAGCCAGCTAGTCAGCCATCCAGCCAGCCAGCCAACCAGCTAACCAGCCAGCTAGTCAGCCATCCAGCCAGCCAGCCAACCAGCTAACCAGCCAGCTAGTCAGCCATCCAGCCAGCCGAGCAGCATCTGTTTTCAGCAGCACATGCTCAGGGCTGGTCATGATATGGAGTTCTACAGTGCAGCAGAAAAGGACCTCGTCCAGGCTTCAAGCTGTTTTACCCTACAGAGCCTGCTAGCTCATCACAGACAGATCCAGTCTACAGAGCCTGCAAGCGCATCACAGACAGATCCAGTCTACAGAGCCTGCTAGCTCGTCACAGACAGATCCAGTCTACAGAGCCTGCTAGCTTGTCACAGACAGATCCAGTCTACAGAGCCTGCTAGCTCGTCACAGAGAGATCCAGTCTACAGAGCCTGCTAGCTCGTCACAGAGAGATCCAGTCTACAGAGCCTGCTAGCTCATCCCAGACAGATCCAGTCTACAGAGCCTGCTAGCTCGTCGCAGAGAGATCCAGTCTACAGAGCCTGCTAGCTCGTCAGAGAGATCCAGTCTACAGAGCCTGCTAGCTCATCACAGACAGATCCAGTCTACAGAGCCTGCTAGCTCGTCAGAGAGATCCAGTCTACAGAGCCTGCTAGCTCATCACAGACAGATCCAGTCTACAGAGCCTGCTAGCTCGTCACAGAGAGATCCAGTCTACAGAGCCTGCTAGCTCGTCACAGAGAGATCCAGTCCACAGAGCCTGCTAGCTCGTCACAGAGAGATCCAGTCTACAGAGCCTGCTAGCTCATCACAGACAGATCCAGTCTACAGAGCCTGCTAGCTCGTCACAGACAGATCCAGTCTAGCACACAAGCCAGTCAGATCACAGCATCAGGTACAGCAGTATCAGAGAACCTGCCAAGCTGACCCCTAAAGGCTGACAGTGTAGAGCCCAGTGTGTCTCTGGGGATCACGATAGGGCCCTGTGTTTGTGAGGCGCCTTGTTCCCCTGTCTCGGAGCTGCGGAACAGCGGGAGCAGGGCTGTCTGTCTCGTCGCCCTAACGAGGAAGGATGAGGCTTGTCCTCCGACAGCTCACGTCCTGATTTGCAGTGGCCTTCACTGCCCGCGCGCGTGTGTGTTCCTGCGTGCTACCCTGCCTGCCTGAATGAGTGTGTGTCACCAGTGTGCTGACGGGGTCGTCTTCAGCGTAGGTCAGACTCTGAAGTGGCTATGGGTGACTCGTGTGCTGACACATGACAACTGTCTTAGTGGGTGTCACGTGGGAGATACCAGTGGGTTATCAGTAGGTTATCAGTTATCCTACTGCCTCCTGCCGTTATCAGTTATCCTACTAGACCAGCGAGGCCTAGTTTGTAGGTCGACCAGGTAAGGGAGATGTCTCAGGTGAACCAATTAAAATGCTACTCTAGTCCTCCTCCCACACCTTTGGCAATGTGGCATTGTGGGTGTATGGTGTGTGTGTGGTCTGTTTGTGCAGACACGAACACGCCTTATCCCTCAGTGTGTGTGTGTGTGGCGTGTCTCTGTGTGTGTGTGTGTTGTCTGAGCGTGTGCGCGTGTCAGCGCTCGCCTCTGATTCTCCGCACATGCAGAGTGTGGGCGTCGTCATGACGCCAGAGCGTTGGCGCGCCGAGGTCACTGCCGTTGCCCCCTCGAAACCCGAGAGAACGTTCGAGACACACTGAAGTCAGTGATCGCAGTTCTGCTGGGGAACACCTACACCCCGCAGCGCAAACTTCGGAGAGCAGAGATGGCAGCTGGGAGTGGGACCGACCGGGGCCTGCAGGGGGGAGGAGAGGTGTGTGGGCGCTCCCTGTCAGCTGACCAGAGAGAACCAGCAGCACGGTAGAACAGTAGAAGGACGAGGGGGTGTTCCGGAACAGTGCGGCTCTGTGTCGCGGTCTGACTCTGCTCTGCGAGGGCTGAGGGGGCGAGGACACAGGCACTGCTCTGGGGAAGGGAAAGTCGAGCCTCTTAAAACGTTACCGCCGCGTCCCGGAAGCGAATGAAAAGACTATAAGGCATCTCTTGTTCCCCAGGGGCCGGCTAATACAAGGCTGTGGGAGGGCTTTAACAGGGCAGTAAGTCAGCTTTAACGAAGCGTTAGACTCTGGGTTGTGAACTTGGAATTTGGGAAGCAGGGACAAGGCTTCCTCCGGTTCCGTGAGACTGGCAGCCCCTACACGGCAGCTTACTGTACACACCGGCTAGCGGAGGGAAACAAGAGGGAAAACTCAACAAGACACGGCCTGACTTCTGGTGTCCGGGCACTCAGGAGGAAACATCTCCTCCGTCAGAATCGGTGAGGTCCTGTCGGGTAGCTCGTCATCTCGTCAGACAAGCCTCTTTTAGTCATGTGAGCGGAGAACAACCTGTCACGAAGTGGCTCTCCGCTCCAGAGGAAGAGTCAGTCCCACGGAGGGGAGCTGGCTGTCTGAACGGCGGACACAGACAGCTACGTCCACCCACGTAGCCAATTAGACCCCGTTCATGACTTCTACTGAAAGGGAAAATTACACTCGGTAGTAGCATGACACCTCAGAGGGAAGTCACACACACAGACACACTCTCTCACACACACACACGCGCAGCAGAGGTTCATATAGAAAGGTCAGTGAGCACGGCTGAATGAAGGCTGATAGTAAGAGGTAATTATCACCCCTTTTCTGGAGAGTCTTAAAAAAAAAGAAAAACAACGCTTCCTACCTTTCTCAGAACGGGCGGTTGCCGTGACAACGGGCTTATTGTACTCGCGTGCGCGCAGGCCAGGAGCCAGCGACATAAAGGAGAGCTCTGCTACACACACACTGCCACACAGTGTGTGTGTGTGTGTTTATCCTGTGTGTGGCGTCACCACGATGCTGATGAGCAGCGCGACGTGGCGATGATGCAGGAGAAGCCACCGTCAGCGCCCGCTGACTCACCCTGCTGCTCCGCTGACTCACCCTGCTACTCCACTGACGTGGACCGGCCGAGAGACGAGCACCTCTCAGACTCTGACTCCCTCCAGACTGAATCCGACTCTGACCCTGATCCCTCCAGACTGAATCCGACTCTGACCCTGACTCCCTCCAGACTGAATCCGACTCTGACCCTGACTCCCTCCAGAGCAAATCAGACTGACACCGGCGTGCTTTAATCACACACACACACACATACTTTAACCACACACACACATACTTTAAACCACACACACATGCAAGCATCCAGCGCGTGTGTCCACGAGTGTGTGTGTGGTTGACAAACGCAACTAAAAGGACCAGTCTCCCAGCATGGAACCAGAATCTTTCCTCCAACTCCCAACCTCTCAGCAGGGCTGTGTTTAGCTGCGGTCTCCGTGCTCGGCTCCCTCTCCTCCCCTCCCCCCCTCCGCCTCGTTCCCGCCCACACACACACACATCAATCACTGCAGGGCAATAAGGAACCCTGACGCATTTCCTGTGTGCTGTGCGTGCGTGTGTGTGCACCCTGATTATAGTGCTTCATCACCCTTATCCAGTGATATAGAGAGAACATGAATGAGAGAAAGAGGGAGGGGCTGGGGGGAGGAGAGCAGTTTGGCTGTGCGGACGAGACTGTTAGGGCCTAAGTGGTGATCTCTGAAGGCTAAATTAGAAAGAGAGGGAGTGTATCATGGAGGTGCAGCAGGGGGGGTAATTGACATAACAGAGGGAGTCAGACAGCAGTGATTGAATCAGGGTGCTTGTAACACACATGTACGCACACCCCCCCTACAGAGGACCTCCCAGTGAGACGGAACTTTTCTCCCCCCCTGGAATCGACAATGTTCCCCATGCAGCCATGTATACCTGCCAGCATGACCTGCCACGTATATTCCATAATAATAAATCATACGAATCACACATTCTATTGGGTGTCGCTTTTCAAAACGCTCAAGGCCATCCTAGATGAAAAGGGGCCTATATAGGCGAGTTAAAAAACGGGTTATAGATAGCTCTACAACAGATCAAACAAACGTTAACCATACTGGGTTATGAGTATAACCCAGTTATACTCATAAACTAGTAAAAACGAGATATGAAGTCTAAAAACAAGATTATCACAAGATGAGGTTGGATAGTGAAATAGTTTTTTTGGGTGCGAAGTAGAAGTCTATCATGTCCAGCTTCTGTGCTGGCCACTTGTGCAACGACCCGCGTACCTCCTCCTTCATCCCTGTCCTGCTGATCGCACACGGATCCAGACAGGACAGCCAGGGAAACATCAAGGCTAGTCAATGACGGCCTTTCAGCGTTTGTTTGTTTTTCTGAGGCGTGCTGCTGGTGCCGGAGCACACCAGCCAGTGACTGATGTCCCTTCATCTAGAACATTGGCGTACTTGGAAAGACCCGTGCTGCTGAGGGGAACAATTTGGCTGACGTGCCTGCTCTCAGCGGCGGGTGAAATGAGGACATTTCTCATTAAGAGAATGAGGGAAGGAGTTAGAGAGAGGGACAGGGGAGAGGAGAGGAGAGAGGGACAGGGGAGAGGAGAGGAGAGAGGGACAGGGGAGAGGAGAGAGGGACAGGGGAGAGGAGAGGAGAGAGGGACAGGGGAGAGGAGAGGAGAGAGGGACAGGGGAGAGGAGAGGAGAGAGGGACAGGGGAGAGGAGAGAGGGACAGGGGAGAGGAGAGAGGGACAGGGGAGAGGAGAGGAGAGAGGGACAGGGGAGAGGAGAGAGGGACAGGGGAGAGGAGAGGAGAGAGGGACAGGGGAGAGGAGAGGAGAGAGGGACAGGGGAGAGGAGAGGAGAGAGGGACAGGGGAGAGGAGAGAGGGACAGGGGAGAGGAGAGGAGAGAGGGACAGGGGAGAGGAGAGAGGGACAGGGGAGAGGAGAGGAGAGAGGGACAGGGGAGAGGAGAGGAGAGAGGGACAGGGCAGAGGAGAGGAGAGAGGGACAGGGGAGAGGAGAGGAGAGAGGGACAGGGGAGAGGAGAGGAGAGAGGGACAGGGGAGGGGAGAGAGGTGCAGAGGGTGGAGCGTGATCAATGCGATAAAGGCCGGTGAGAAATGACCCGTCGTCTTTCATCAGCCTCCATTTTCGGATGGCTCTCGCCATTTCCAGACCCTAGGGGGACGTGGTTCCGAGGCCGTTATGGTGGCCCCACTAGGACAATAATCCTCTGTATCTCCCGGACTCTGATCTCATCTTCATCGCTTTGTCTGGGTTGGTCTCCAAGGTAACCCCCAAAACGGATTTCACATTCACTGAGGTTTCTGCGACCAAAACAAAGTAGATATGGAAATATTTGGAGGAACCACTTACAGTCTTTGTGCGAGTGTGTTTGTGTGTTTGAGGTTGTGTGTTCGTGCGTGTATTAGAGGTGGTGCGTGGGAGTGTTTGTTGTCCAAGTTGTGTTTTAATTGTTGTGTTCGAAGTCTGTGTGTTTCGTGTCAGTCAGTCCCTTGTGTAATCGCCTCAGGGTTCTGTCTGGTGAGTTCATAGGGAGTGATGCTTCCCACCTACAAAACACAGAGCTACTTCTGTTGTGCACCCTCTAAACCTCCCAGGGCTATTATCCACTCGCAAAAGCTATGGATGGATCTGTGTGTGTGTGTGCGTGTGTGTGTGAGGGAGGGAGGGGGGGTCAGGTGTGTGTGTGCGTGTGTGTGTGAGGGAGGGAGGGGGGGGGTCAGGTGTGTGTGTGTGTGTGCGTGTGTGTGTGAGGGAGGGGGGGGGGGGGTCAGGTGTGTGTGTGTGTGTGTGCGTGTGCGTGTGTGTGTGAGGGAGGGAGGGGGGGTCAGGTGTGTGTGTGTGTGTGTGTGCGTGTGTGTGTGAGGGAGGGAGGGAGGGGGAGGTCAGGTGTGTGTGTGTGTGTGTGCATGTGCGTGTGTGTGTGAGGGAGGAAGGGGGGGGTCAGGTGAGTGTGTGTGTGTGCGTGCGGTGACGTTGTCCGCTTCCTCCTTCTGAGAAGCCGTCCAGGGTGATTGTCTGGTCTGGTAACAGTACAGAGCATCAAACCACAGCCTCTTTTCCATAAACAAGGTCTTCACCCTCACTTAGGCAGACGTCGCTCGCTCGTGTTTTGGGCCGGACGGGCGGGCGCAGGAATACTCGGGGCCGCTCTGAGCGTTCCACACAGTTCCAGTTGTTCCGTTTTGATTTATTGGTGCAGAGTTCGCAGCAGTCGTCAGCCGCCGCTGGATCTGTTCCTGTTCCACAGACCTTGGACTGTTCCCGATCCAGAGTTATCCCACAGAGTCCTTGTGAGGGGTTGTGTAACCGAACATGACTTCATGCAGCGTGTTAACAGGATGCTTTGACCAAAACAACTAGTTTATCGACATGTCCTCTAAATCGAGCTTTGACTCGAGTGTGTGGCTGTGTTTGTGACCAAGCTTTTTTCCCTTGCTCACTACCCCCCCACCTTGCCGGTGTTTTCCGCTTGTTGAATATTGAATGAGGCAGATCCACCTCACGGCTCTAAAGTTCTCCAGCCTCATCGCCGCTCAACCATCCATGACAGGCTGTGCCAATGCGTGTGTGTGTCTGTCTCTGTGTGTGTCTATGTGTGTGTGCCCGTGTGTGTGTGTTGTGAGGAAGGGTGTGTGTGTTCTCACCTGTGTATTTTCTCATTCCTGCTAAACACACACACACACACTATTTATGGTCCCCAATGAGAGTGACTTAGATTTTCATGTGGTGCAGATGATCTCTGGAGGTTTGGACGAACAATACCACCCACACTGTTTTTCCTGTGTGTGTGTCTGTGTGTGTGTGTGTGTGTGTAAGCTCACCAGACCTGGCTGGAACACTGACACGCAGTCGATCTCGGTCCGTTTGTCACAAGCACGGCTGCCTCAGGTGTGTGTTGTAGACAGCACCTTACTTGATGTGCGTATCAGCTTACCCGCCCCTCTAGGCTGCTTCTAGAGTTACCTCCTCTGCCTCAGCCTGCGTCCCGCAGAGTTACCTCCTCTGCCTCAGCCTGCGTCCCGCAGAGTTACCTCCTCTGCCTCAGCCTGCGTCCCGCAGAGTTACCTCCTCTGCCTCAGCCTGCGTCCCGCAGAGTTACCTCCTCTGCCTCAGCCTGCGTCCCGCAGAGTTACCTCCTCTGCCTCAGCCTGCGTCCCGCAGAGTTACCTCCTCTGCCTCAGCCTGCGTCCCGCAGAGTTACCTCCCTTTGCCTCAGCCTGCGTCCCGCAGAGTTACCTCCTCTGCCTCAGCCTGCGTCCCGCAGAGTTACCTCCTCTGCCTCAGCCTGCCTCCCGCAGAGTTACCTCCTCTGCCTCAGCCTGCGTCCCGCAGAGTTACCTCCCTTTGCCTCAGCCTGCGTCCCGCAGAGTTACCTCCTCTGCCTCAGCCTGCGTCCCGCAGAGTTACCTCCTCTGCCTCAGCCTGCCTCCCGCAGAGTTACCTCCTCTGCCTCAGCCTGCGTCCCGCAGAGTTACCTCCTCTGCCTCAGCCTGCGTCCCGCAGAGTTACCTCCTCTGCCTCAGCCTGCGTCCCGCAGAGTTACCTCCTCTGCCTCAGCCTGCGTCCCGCAGAACGGCACACAGCAGCTTTCTGGGAGGGCCCTGGCCTGGCCTCGCACAAAGGCAGGATGTTAGGGGGAAAAGCGCCACGGCAGGAAACAGGAAGTCACTTATCAGTTTATGGCTGTGAGCCCGCCCCAAAGTGACATCCACTTGCCACTTGGCCCCCCCAAGTGGCAAGTGGGGGGGTGAGAGTCACTTGGCCCCCCCAAGTGGCAAGTGGGGGGGTGAGAGCCGTCCACAGGTGCATACAGGAGTGTGTATGCCACACAGTGGCACCGTTCGCTCGCAGCCCCGTGACTGAAGCTGTGTTCGACTTGGGCCCGCAAAGCCTCCCCTGATGTCAATGGGGATGAGGGAAATTCATGACATGTTTTTTTTATGGGACCTCTGATGCTTTTCGTTTTATCATTAGATTTGTTCTGGTCAATTCAGATGACGTCCATTTGACGTTTTGACCTTTTATCCATCTGTTTATCCAGTTGTTGTTTTTTGTATCCAAAGTGACGTGCTAACACCTAGTGTAGTGAAGACAGTAGCGTTGTGGTGGTGTTTCCGGGCACCAGGGCAGTCTGCTAGCTCTCCAGCTGGGCTCAGGTTTCTTCCCTGCTGTCTGTCTGCGTCTGTCCCCTCGCTGGCTCTATCGTCACCACTTCCCTGGGTCTGATGTCTGTCATCCGGCTTGTTGCTCCGGAGCGGCAGTGACAGGGTTGATATTACTAGCCAGGTCCGCCTCACTCTCTCTCCTCACCCTCTCAGGGCATAAAGATATTACTAACCAGGTCTCTCTCTCTCCTCACCCTCTCAGGGCATAAAGATATTACTAACCAGGTCTCTCTCTCTCTCCTCACCCTCTCAGGGCATAAAGATATTACTAACCAGGTCTCTCTCTCTCTCCTCACCCGCACAGGGCATGAAACCAGATAGCTTCTACAAAGTCAAAGTCCCTGAGCTGAAAGAGATCATCGAGGGATGCATCCGCATGAACAACGACGAGAGGTACAGTCACCTGAGAAGACTTTTATTTGGAAAAGCTCTCTGTGGGAGTGTGTGTTCTATAAGGGGTAGGTCAAGGTTTGTCTTCTTAGACAGACAATGCGATGCCAGACGATCTCTCCTCACCAGACCACGCATCGCACCCGCTGAGTTGGTTTGCTAAGCTTTGTTGAGCTACGAGAAAACACGGGTGTTGCTCAAGCTCAACAAACTGACATGGGAACAACAAAAGACTGATTGCATCACTCATCGCTGTTAAACCACAGATGCAGTCTGTGCTTGGGAGTTCAACAGCTTCACTGGATCATTCAGCTTCCCTGTCAGCATTGATCCCACTGGGTCGTCGCTAAAAATAACCGCCAAGCGACTTCAGACAAACACACTTCAAATGTGGCCGTGTTTCCAGGGCGACAGAACCGGAAAGAAAAAGGTTATTGATCATGACTGGCGGGCCTGTCGTTAATGATGTCAGAATACACTCGCCTCAGCTGACCAACACACACACACACACTTGCGGGGTAATCTATCTGTCTCTCATGGCCTGTAAACTCTGGAGGTCCTGTTACCAATGTACACCCCCCGTAAGCCTTGCGTATATCCCGACCTCTCTACACCACTCTGTCATCCAGATTGCCCCCCCCCCCCCCCTACACCTCACATCTGACTAGAGTGTTCTACTCCCCGCTGCAAGCAATGCTTCATTCAAGATCCTTTCCCCCCTCCCCTCTCTCCCGGTCCCCTCCTCCCCACTCTCCTCTTTCCTGCCCCCCTCTCCTCTCTCTCCCGGTCCCCTCCTCCCCCCTCTCCTCTCTCCTGCCCCCCTCTCCTCTCTCTCCCGGTCCCCTCCTCCCCCCTCTCCTCTCTCCTCCCACCCTCTCCTCTCTCCACCCTCCCCCAGGTACACCATCCAGGACCTGCTGGAGCACACCTTCTTCCAGGAGAACAACGGCGTCCACGTGGAGCTGGCCGAGGAGGACGACACGGTCAAGTCGGGCCTGAAGCTGTGGCTGCGCATGGACGACACCAAGAAGCTGCACGGGAAGTACAAGGACAACAACGCCATCGAGTTCCTGTTCGAGCTGTACAAGGACGTGCCCGAGGAGGTGGCCCAGGAGATGGTGAGGAGGGGGGGCCGTTTCGGGGACGCTCAAAGACTTCCTGGAGGATGTAACTGGATTATTATTTTTTTTACATTTACATTTAGTCATTTAGCAGACGCTCTTATCCAAAGCGACGTACAGTAAGTTCAGGGACATTCTCCCCGAGGCAAGTAGGGTGAAGTGCCTTGCCCGAGGACACAATGTCATTTTGTCGGCCAGGGAATCGAACCGGCAACCTTCTGATTAATAGCCCGACTCCCTAACCACTCAGCCATCTGACCCCTAGTCTCCTAGTTTATTCACGTAGAAAAAGGTTTGCAGCAGAAGTGTGATTTGGCTTCTCTGCCAGGTGGTCTTACCTAGCTGTGTACTCAGACAGACATAAAACGGCATCACATGGAATTATGTTTGAGGTACAAAGGCATTCTATCTTTACGTTGATTAACTACTACCACTAACAGCTGCATCCGTTTAGTCAGAGTCTATCAACACTGAATTCCGACTAAAAGACGGGGTCAAAGGCCTTTGCTTTCTCGGTTCAGGAACCTTAGACACATCTCAGGGACCTGCATGTGGTCAAGGGAAGTGCTCAAGTTACCACCACGGGTGTTGGCCCTGGCCTTGTCGAATGAGAATGCAGCTGATCACCTAAGTACTTCTCTCTCCCTCTGCCCCTCTCCCCCTGTCTCCCTGTCCCCCTGTCTCCCTCTGCCCCTCTACCCTGTCTCCCTCTCCCCCTGTCCCCCTCTCCCCTCTCTCCCTCTCCCCTGTCTCCCTCTGCCCCTCTACCCTGTCCCCCTCTCCCCTGTCTCCCTCTCCCCCTGTCCCCCTCTCCCCTCTCTCCCTCTCCCCTGTCTCCCTCTGCCCCTCTACCCTGTCCCCCTCTCCCCTGTCTCCCTCTGCCCCTCTACCCTGTCCCCCTCTCCCCTGTCTCCCTCTCCCCCTGTCCCCCTCTACCCTGTCCCCCTCTCCCCTGTCTCCCTCTCCCCCTGTCCCCCTCTCCCCTGTCTCCCTCTCCCCTGTCTCCCTTTCCCCCTGTCTCCCTCTCCCCCTGTCCCCCTCTCCCCTGTCTCCCTCTCCCCTGTCACCCTCTCCCCTGTCTCCCTCTCCCCTGTCCCCCTCTCCCCCTGTCCCCCTCTCCCCTGTCTCCCTCTCCCCCCGTCTCCCTCTCCCCCTGTCTCCCTCTCCCCCTGTCCCCCTCTCCCCTGTCCCCCTCTCCCTCTGCCCCTCTCCCCCTGTCTCCCTGTCCCCCTGTCTCCCTCTGCCCCTCTACCCTGTATCCCTCTCCCCCTGTCCCCCTCTCCCCTCTCTCCCTCTCCCCTGTCTCCCTCTGCCCCTCTACCCTGTCCCCCTCTCCCCTGTCTCCCTCTCCCCCTGTCCCCCTCTCCCCTCTCTCCCTCTCCCCTGTCTCCCTCTGCCCCTCTACCCTGTCCCCCTCTCCCCTGTCTCCCTCTGCCCCTCTACCCTGTCCCCCTCTCCCCTGTCTCCCTCTCCCCCTGTCCCCCTCTACCCTGTCCCCCTCTCCCCTGTCTCCCTCTCCCCCTGTCCCCCTCTCCCCTGTCTCCCTCTCCCCTGTCTCCCTTTCCCCCTGTCTCCCTCTCCCCCTGTCTCCCTCTCCCCTGTCCCCCTCTCCCCTGTCTCCCTCTCCCCTGTCCCCCTCTCCCCTGTCACCCTCTCCCCTGTCTCCCTCTCCCCTGTCACCCTCTCCCCTGTCTCCCTCTCCCCTGTCTCCCTCTCCCCTGTCCCCCTCTCCCCCTGTCCCCCTTTCCCCTGTCTCCCTCTCCCACTGTCTCCCTCTCCCCCTGTCTCCCTCTCCCCCTGTCCCCCTCTCCCCTGTCCCCCTCTCCCCTGTCACCCTCTCCCCTGTCTCCCTCTCCCCTGTCACCCTCTCCCCTGTCTCCCTCTCCCCTGTCTCCCTCTCCCCTGTCCCCCTCTCCCCCTGTCCCCCTCTCCCCTGTCCCCCTCTCCCCTGTCTCCCTCTCCCCTGTCTCCCTCTCCCCTGTCCCCCTCTCCCCCTGTCCCCCTCTCCCCTGTCCCCCTCTCCCCTGTCTCCCTCTCCCCTGTCTCCCTCTCCCCTGTCCCCCTCTCCCCTGTCACCCTCTCCCCTGTCTCCCTCTTCCCCTCTCCTAACTCTCCAGGTGGTGCTCGGCTTCGTCTGTGAGGCCGACTACAAGCTGGTTGCCAAGGCGATCCGCGACCGGGTCACCGCCATCAAACGCCAGCGGGAGAAACATCGACGCCTCGCCCAGGAGGCCCTGCGTTCCCGGCAGGAAACTGTCATAGAGGAGGAGGAGCCTGAGACAGCCCCCGCCCCCAAACTTCCCTTAGCCGCTCCCACGCATTCCCCCAGCCCTGCCCATCCTGGCAGACAGACTCCTCCCATACAGTCCCCTAGCCCCGCCCAGCCTGGCACACAGACTCTTCCTACACAGTCCCCCAGCCCTGCCCAGCCTGGCACACAGGCTCCTCCCACACAGTCCCCTAGCCCCGCCCAGCCTGGCACACAGACTCTTCCTACACAGTCCCCTAGCCCCGCCCATCCTGGCACACAGGCTCCTCCCACACAGTCCTCTAGCCCCGCCCAGCCTGGCACACAGGCTCCTCCCACGCTGACAGTGCCGGTCCCCGCCCTGTGGCCCCTTGACGGCTCGGTGGACTCGGGCCTCAACGCCAGCCTCGGGGCCGAGGCCGGGGAGCAGGACTCCCAGCAGAGGCAGCACTACAACATCCGCTCGGCCTCCAACAACTCCTCCGCCACCTGTGAGGAACGAGCCGTGCACCACCCGCAACACGTATAGGAGAGGGAGAGGAGAGGAAGAAGGGAGGAGAGGGAGAGGAAGAATGGAGGAGAGGGAGAGGAGAGGGAGAATGGAGGAGAGGGAGAAGAAGAATGGAGGAGAGGGAGAGGAGAGGGAGAATGGAGGAGAGGGAGAGGAGAGGGAGAATGGAGGAGAGGGAGAGGAGAGGAAGAATGGAGGAGAGGGAGAGGAGAGGAAGAATGGAGGAGAGGGAGAGGAGAGGAGAGGACAGTTATAGTAGAGCAGAGGAGGGGAGAAACAGTGGATTAGAGGGAGAGGGAAGGAGACCGAAATAGATTTTCCGTGTTCATATTGCAAAGGAAATACCTGTGCCGTTGCGTTAGCTTAGTGTGAGCCCACCCTATGATAACACACAGACAGCTGGTGATCAAAGTCTGAAGACGAGGTTCCACACAGTGCACAGTGGATAACCAGCTGATATGGTAGACCCAGACGTCGAACACCTTACACTGCACTGATTGGACAGATGGCGGATTGAAACAAGCTCGGCCTGCATTCTCAGAGCACATACAGAACCTGCACCTCTCATGTCACGCAGGTTCAACCATAAACATGTTGTGTACATGCGTAGCTTGCATACCCATGCCCTTTAAAGTTGTGTGTGTGTGTCAGTGTGTTTATATTTGGAAGGTAACAGAATGAGTTGGCTGGGTCGCATGTGGGTTGGGATCTGATAGCTGCAGCAGTGCTGTCCTCATGTGACGCTAAAGCAGGCTAATCCCTGCTATTTGTTGTGGTTACCGTGGTTACCCCTGAGAGTGGTCCGGGCCCACTGCCTGCTTTATCCTTCATCCTCCCCCTCTTAAGCCTGCCTCCCTCTCTCCACCATCCCCCCCCACCCCTATCTGTTTCTTGTTGCCATAACAGCGGACTGTGAGACAGACGGCTACCTGAGCTCCTCAGGTCTACAGGAGGCAGGAGGAGCCCCACCCCTTCCCGGAAGCCACGCCCCCTCCGCCCTCCCCGCCGCCGTCCCACCAACCGTTGAAGCTCCTCGCCTCGAAACTCCGCCCATTGAGGCCCTGCCCCCAGCGGCTCCACCAATCCCTGCTCTGTGCTTCCCCACGGTAAGTACCTCATAGGAAGGCAGGGGCATGAGGTCAGAAGAGGGAGGAGCTAAAATCCTTGCTTATCCATTTGCTAGCCAGAACGACGTTTAGCCAGGAACAGAAGGAAATCTAAATCCAGAATGTATTGAGAGAATCTGTACGGTTCGATTGTCAAACTCCAGGAAGTGACCTTGGTGGTCACATGACCCCAGTAATGCTATACCAGCATGACAGAGCTTTCCCTGGTGGAACAATCCGGTTGCGCTGATTAAAGAACCGAGTCAACAGCTCGGGACCTGAGTGCCAGGTAACTGGGGTGACCAGGCCCCAGGGACCAAGACAGCCCTCCACACTAGATCCATGGCTGGGTAAATTTAGCTGCCTACCTCAGCAGACTATTCTAATAGCAACCCTGTGCCTGCTCCTCTCCTCCCCCCCCCCCCCCCAGAGCATCGCCGTGTCCCACAACGCCGAGCGGCTCCAGTCTGGATCCGCCAGTGGTTTCTCCTCGCCGGTGGACAGGTAACCCAGACGTGGTGTGGTGGTGTAGCCCTGTAGGAATGCATGCCAATGTCTACTAATACAGGAGGGTCAATGCTATGGGTCAGCTCTGGATCTGCTGGGGCCTTTTCACCTTGGGAACATGGGAACAATTTCCACTTGAACTACCCATTAAAACCCAAGAGGGAGGTGTGTGTGTTTGTGTGTGTGTGTGCGGGTAAGTGTTTGTGTGTGTGTTTGTGTTTGTGGGTGTGTGTGATGGGGGGGGGGGTGTTGGGGGAGGTTAGTGTATATATAAGCT
This sequence comes from Hypomesus transpacificus, assembly GCF_021917145.1. NCBI lineage: Eukaryota > Metazoa > Chordata > Actinopteri > Osmeriformes > Osmeridae > Hypomesus > Hypomesus transpacificus. Next base: position 16,080,251 of record NC_061076.1, on the reverse strand, counting down.
TTGATTTATGATGTCACTTGACTGCACTATAGTGCTCTACTGGAGGGTACTTCCCTTTCTGTATGACACACACACACGCACGCACACACACACACACGTAACCTCTCCCACCCACACACACACACAATTAGCAAACACCCCATTTCCAGTGCGTAATTATACGAACAGTCAGACAGTGCGTGTGTGTTTGTGCGTGTGTGTTTGCGTCTATCACGGTTAATAACGTGGGTTGAACTCCACCCAGCTGCTTGTCCAAGCACTTGTCCTCTCCAAGTTGGACTACTGCAACTCGCTGCTCGCCGGTCTCCCATCATGCGGAACCCGCCCTCTTCAGAGGATTCAGAACGCAGCGGCCCGCCTGGTCTACAATCTACCCAGACGCTCCCACGTTACCCCGCTCCTCATCTCCCTCCACTGGCTACCCATAACGGCCCGCATCAGATTCAAGACCCTGGTACTGACCTTCCGAGCAGTGAACGGGACTGCGCCCGACTACATCAAGTCTCTCCTGCAGCCTTACACCCCCACCCGCCACCTACGGTCTTCTTCAGACAACCGCCTGGTGGTCCCACCTCTCAAGACCGCCCGGTCCCAGCACAAGCTCTTCTCCTGCCTGGCCCCCCAGTGGTGGAATCAACTCCTCACCTCCATCAGAGACACGGACTGTCTCTCCACCTTCAAGAGAAGGCTCAAGACGCACTTGTTCCGGGAGTACAATGGTACTTAGGAATGGTTTGCTGAACCCAACGCTAGTTTCCTCAAGGATCACAATGACTCTTGCTTAGACTGTTGCTCTTGTTGGTTAGTGGTAGCTGGTTTAAACTGTTGTATTCTATTTTAGTTAATCCTATTTTTATTGCTTTCCGACAGTTACACCTGCACTTAGAGATTAATGTTGTGTAATTTAACTTGTTTAACTACATGCTCTTATGGTTTCTTCCCTTTAGCACTATTTTTTGGTTGTTCACAATATGTACTTCTTGTTTTTGACTACCCGCAATGCTGTGGGGATATCTTGTTGTTATTATCAGTGACCTATGCACTTTGTAAAGCTCTCTCTTGGAAGTCGCTTTGGATAAAAGCGTCTGCTAAATGAATAAATGTAAATGTAATGTAAATGTAAATAAATGTTGAAGGTCAGTAGTGTGACAGAGCCCAGAAGGAAACTGGTTTCAAACGAGAGACTCCCTGAGTCATAGCACTTCACATGGTCAATACAAAGATCCTCATTTCCAATCTGGCCTAAGAAGAGGCAATAGAGGATGATTTCCAACATATATAACAGGCCTCAGTACCCTTCACTGTATCACCTCAGTATGACGTGGCGTGATGTCACTCTTTGTGACCTCACTTCCTGAACCTCCCTTCAGCTACGCTTCCGATGTGACGTCCGGGTTGAGTGACGGCAACGAGGGCCAATCAGAGAGGAGTGCCAAGGGTGCCAGCAAGCGCACAGGCGCCAAGTTGTTCAGGAGGAGAGCCCGCTCCCGCCTTCGGATCACTGGGGTAAGGAACCATCCGGTCTGGGCAGAACCTTCCGGATCTGGGTGTTCTGGAGCCAGGCTGTCAGTCCGTCACGGTTCTGCTACGAACATATTGGGAGATCTTTGGATCTTCACGTTGTCTCTTTGCCTTATCTCTACTCCAAACCCTTAGATCTTTAGGTACTGGTCTCCTTAAGTAGGGCACCAAATGGGTAGTTGAGGACTACATATTGTACAGTTGCTGTCTTTCTCCGTTTTTGGGTCATGCTTGTAATCAGGCGTATGTGTGTGTGTGTCCGTGTGTGTGTGTGTGTGTCCATGTGTGTGTGTGTGTGTGTCCTGTAGTTGTCAGACAAGGCTGATCGCGTGGTGGAATGCCAGCTTCAGACACACAACAGCAAGATGGTGACCTTTAAGTTTGACCTGGACGGAGACAACCCTGAAGACATTGCAGCTGTCATGGTAGTTATCCGTCTGTCTCTGTGTGTGTGTGTGTGTGTGTGTTACGTAACCCCAGAGTGTTAGAACTGCTGAGCTGCCGATCTCCCCTCCTCACTGATGACCTCCCTCATGACCTCCCGGTGACCTGTAGTCACTGTCACATGACAGGATTGAAGACCAACCATTGGTCGGGGAACAAAAGTGCTCTGTCTCCACATAGGTCACATATAGGTCATGCCCCGTAAACGAGGAAGCGTCCCACAGCTACATCACGATGGTCACAGTCAGACGTCTCACCTCAGAGCTCACTGTCCTGTATGTTCTCGATGTCTCCCTCTTCCAACATACCTGATTCAAATGAAAGGTTGTTATTAGGCAGAACTGCAGAGAAAGTGGGGAAAAAAGATTAAATCATAAATATCTTGGTGTTTTTACACAGTATGATACAGGTGTCGGGGGTACTTGCATTCAGAAATCAGGAAAAGGGGGTTCTGAAGCCAGAAACATTGGAGAACCGCTGGGTTCATTTGGTGACCTGTTCTGTGACCTGTTCTGTGACCTGTTCTGGTGTCTCCAGGTGTTTAATGACTTCATCCTGCTCCTCCTCCAGGTGTTTTTATGAGTTCATCCTGCTCCTCCAGGTGTTTAATGAGTTCATCCTGCTCCTCCTCCAGGTGTTTAATGAGTTCATCCTGCTCCTCCTCCAGGTGTTTAATGAGTTCATCCTGCTCCTCCTCCAGGTGTTTAATGAGTTCATCCTGCTCCTCCTTCAGGTGTTTAATGAGTTAATCCTGCTCCTCCTCCAGGTGTTTAATGAGTTCATCCTGCTCCTCCAGGTGTTTAATGAGTTCATCCTGCTCCTCCTCCAGGTGTTTAATGAGTTCATCCTGCTCCTCCTCCAGGTGTTTTAATGAGTTCATCCTGCTCCTCCAGGTGTTTAATGAGTTCATCCTGCTCCTCCAGGTGTTTAATGAGTTCATCCTGCTCCTCCTCCAGGTGTTTAATGAGTTCATCCTGCTCCTCCTCCAGGTGTTTAATGAGTTCATCCTGCTCCTCCTTCAGGTGTTTAATGAGTTAATCCTGCTCCTCCTCCAGGTGTTTAATGAGTTCATCCTGCTCCTCCAGGTGTTTAATGAGTTCATCCTGCTCCTCCAGGTGTTTAATGAGTTCATCCTGCTCCTCCTCCAGGTGTTTTAATGAGTTCATCCTGCTCCTCCAGGTGTTTAATGAGTTCATCCTGCTCCTCCAGGTGTTTAATGAGTTCATCCTGCTCCTCCTCCAGGTGTTTAATGAGTTCATCCTGCTGCTCCTCCAGGTGTTTAATGAGTTCATCCTGCTCCTCCTCCAGGTGTTTAATGAGTTCATCCTGCTGCTCCTCCAGGTGTTTAATGAGTTCATCCTGCTCCTCCTCCAGGTGTTTTAATGAGTTCATCCTGCTCCTCCAGGTGTTTAATGAGTTCATCCTGCTCCTCCAGGTGTTTAATGAGTTCATCCTGCTCCTCCTCCAGGTGTTTAATGAGTTCATCCTGCTCCTCCAGGTGTTTAATGAGTTCATCCTGCTCCTCCAGGTGTTTAATGAGTTCATCCTGCTCCTCCTCCAGGTGTTTAATGAGTTCATCCTGCCGTCGGAGCAGGAGGGCTTCATCCACCGCATGCGTGACATCATCCGCAGGGCGGAGGCTCTGATGAGGTGTGGGGAGCCCCTGGGGCCGGTCAACGCCCTCCACCTCAGTGGGGTTGGCATGCTCTCTGGCTCACAGGTGAGGGAGTGTGTGTGTGTGTTTGTGGAGGAGTGTGTGTGTGTGTGTGTGCTCTTGTTCAACTACCTTTTTTCCTCATAAGTATGGTGAAATGTAAAAAAAAAAAAAAAAAAAAACTCCTCCTCGAAACTCCTGTTTTCTGGCGGGTAGTGAGAGGGTGTCCTTCATCGATCCAAGAGCTGGGCCGTGGTTGTGACTTCTGTGGAACACTCATCTGTTTTTCCCTGTTTTACAGCCCAACCTCACCACTCACAGTCTAGCACGAACGCACTCCTCCTCGTCTCTACCGGGTGAGACGCGTGTCCGTGTGTGTGTGTTCAGTCCGTGTCTTCTTGCATGCTGCTGGTCTTACTGTGTTTGTCTCTCTGCCTCAGACTATGCAGCTGCCGATATTGGTCAGGTGACCCGAGGCTCCTCCCCCTCACCAGGAGGAGACTTCTACCTGGACCCCGAGGCCCTGCCCCCTGTTCGCGCCCTCCGCTCACAGTCCTTCCACACCTCCTCAGGTAACTGCCCCAGCCTCATTCCTACTCCCCCTCAGGTAACTGCCCCAGCCTCACTCCTACCCCCCCCTCAGGTAACTGCCCCAGCCTCACTCCTACCCCCCCCAGCCTCCCTCCTACCACCAACAAGGCCCCAACCTATGCCCCCCCAACCTCCCTACTTTCGTTCTTTCTCTCCCTCCTCCACTCTTTCTCTCTCACACTCTACAATCCTTAGAAATAAAAGTCACCAAAACAAAAAGTAGGGCCCCTTCTAAAAAGAGGTGATTCATCTCAAGGGGGCTCATCCTGAAATACCTCTCTCTCAACTTTTCCTTCCTCGTGCTCGCTCTCTCCCCCCTCCCCCACCCCCCACCCCATCCCTCCTAGCTCCCTCTCAAGCCGGCTTCACCTCAGGGTCCTGGTATGTGTGTGTGTGTGTGTGTGTATGTATGTGTGTGTGTGTGTGTGCTCAGCTGACTGCCTGGTGCTTGAGTCCGACATGTTTACTGACTTTACCGGGCAACTCTTTCCACTGACCGCTCCAGACCGGCTGCACGCTTCTCTTCAAACAGGTGTTGACAACCACCAGTCTCCTGTCACAACCACGTACGAGCTCACTGACGTGCACACTCGCACACTCGCAAATGTGCTTGCAACATTTCCTCTCGACACCTTCTGGGAGGCGGACTGGGTGTACCTGATTTTTCATGCTTAAAACAAGTACATTGGCTGCCAATAAAGTGAGACCTTTTCCCCTTGATAAGATTTCTACAAATAAGGTTGTTCACTTCAATTAAGTCACCAGATAAGCCTTTTATACTAGAAACATGTAAAAACTAGATTTTAAAATCTAAAAACAAGATTATCACACTCAGTTTAGATAGTTAGATAGTCTTTGCAGTGCAGTATCATGGAAACCAGTGTTTTGGACTTCCCGTGTTAACAAATTGAGCCTCTAATCTCCCGGGGCACACGTTCCACTGTAAGACAAGTCAGTCCGAGAAGATGTCAACCTTAGACAGGAAGTGGAAGTAAGCTAAGCCTGTGTTGGTGTCACCGTATCCTGGTGTGACTGTATCTGTGTAGCCAGGAGGCTAATGACATCATGGGCTGGTGACTCTAGGAAGCCCGAGGCTGCGGATGACCCCCCCTCACGCGCCGCAGCACACACCTGTGATGTCATCACTGTGTGCCCTGTGATGTCATCACTGTGTGCCCTGTGAGGGCCATATGGAGCTGTGGGTCAGGACGAGTTGACTAGTATCAGCATGCAGCAGCCAAAGCCACGTTTGCGATCTTTTTCGATGTTCCATGTGGACTGCATTTCTAACCCAACCCTCTCTGGTCTTGTGTCCCAGGTTCCTCCCAGACCTACAACCCTCCACCCTCCCAGTACCTCCAGTACTCCCACCCCGACGCCCTGCCTCCGGTCAACCACCTGCCCCCCCCCTTACCCCACACCTCCCCACGCCCCCCGCACCCACTCCCCCTACCCCCACCAGCACCCCCACGCCTCTTCCCCTCCCTCCCTCGCCCCCCAGAGCCTCCCCCGCTTCCTCAGCAACCCCAACCTCTCCTCCGCCTCCCCCTCGCCCTCCTCCTCCCTCACCCCCTCGCCCTCCCTCTCCCTCACCCCCTCCTCCTCCGCCTCCTCGCCGAGTCAGGCAGGGGGAGATGGAGAGGGTCCGACCGCAGGGGGTGAGGTCGACCTCCTGTCCGCCGCCCCCCTGCCACAGCAGACTCCAGGGCTGTGGTCCTCCCACAACCAGCCCCTCTTCTCCCTGGCTAACGTGTTGTCCCTGGCCATGAGCGTGGCTCACTCCTTCATGCCCCCCACCACCATGGCCGGCGGGGGACCCCAGGCCTTCCACCCCCAGCCCAGTCCCTACGGCCACCCCCTGTTCTCCCCCCAGCCCCGGATGATCCAGCCCGACGGCTCCTACCTCCACCCCCAGGGGGCCCCGGTTGCAGCCAGCCAGTACCTGGACGTGTACCAGCAGCTGGCTGATGCCCAAGCCCAGATGCAGGCCGGGAGCCAGGGGTTGGTGAACGTGGGAGTGGGTGCGGGGGCGCCCCCCGCTGGTGGGGTGGTTGCGGAGGAGCTGGCCTCAGCTCCGGGCTCCAGACCGGATGTGTCCAGCTGCTCCAGTCTGTCTCCTCCAGGCTCCACGATCAGCCCCCAGACGTCTCCCGACATCGGGCCCAGAGGAAGGCCCCACGAGCGGGCAGACGGCTCCTCCTCTTCCTCCTCCTCCTCCTGTACCTCCCCGGACTCCTCTGCTCCACCTAGTCCACAGAGCACGGTGAGACACAGACATACTTGAGGTCACACACGACCAAAGGTCACATCCTAGGTTGCCAAGGTTCAAAGGGTTCACCAGGACACACTCAGACGTGTGACCCAGAGGTGATGTCATCCTTAGCTACCGCCTGTCCTGTTTGAGAAAGACGTTATGTACACAGACACTATGTACACATATACACACTGTCTCTCTCTCTCTCTCTCTCTCTCTCTCTCTCTCTCTCTCTCTCTCTCTCTCTCTCTCTCTCTCACACACACACACACACCCAGGTTTAGGTCTTGGCATAAGGCTCAGCTAATTGTGGCCTTGCCGTCTCAAACCTGTTCTGCAACGGTACTCTAAAGGACAGACAGACACACCTGTGTCAAGCGTCGACACAAAAGACTACCTCTCTTCTATGTGTTGCCTCTGACTGACAATGTGATTGTTGTTGTCGTCGTGTTTTTGTGTTTGGCTTCTGAAGGTATCCTCGCCCAGTCCTGGAACGTCCTCACCTTCGACCCTGTCAGACCCGGGGACCAGCACCCAAAAATCCAGACTGTCGCCAATCTCCGAGGGTAGGACAACTGAAGCAGCCATGCCCACACCGCCATCTAGTGGTGGCCTCAAGTGGTGCATTTGACACCTTCCCCTGAATTCAATTTATTTATTTATGTTTAAAATAAGTGGCCTGGGAGCCCTTAGGCTCTTTGTAGCATTAGCGGAAAGCAGTTTTTGTCGATTTCTCATCAATATTAAAGACACTCCTTCATAAAAACACTATCTTTCCGTCTCTCCGCCTCTCCTTGGGTCTAACAGAGCGGAAGCCTGTAGTCACGGTGGGTCGTTTCCAGGTGACTCCCAGCCCAGACATCCCCACCGCCTCTCCTGGCCCCGCCCAAATCCAACAAGACACGCCCCCACCGCAGCTAACCCCGCCCACCCCCACTCAGGACGCCCCTCCTCCCCCTCCCCGGCAGGACAGCGAATCGGACGGCAGCAGCACGGTGGAGCGCGGCGAATCAGAGAGCAGCGTGGTGACCCTGTCCCCGCCCCGGCAGGCCCCAATCGGCCCTCCGAGTAACCCAGAGCACCACAGCAGCGCCCCCTGCCGGCCAGGAGGTCCCAGACTCCCGGAGCGGGAGGAGCGGGAGGGGGCGGAGGAGGGGGAGGAGGGGGAGGAAGGGGAGAGGCGGAGGGGCGGCCGGAAGCTCAGCCTCAGCCTGTGGGAAGGCTCGGCGGGGAGCCCCCAGTTCAGTGGCAGCAACCTCCACCAGCCCTGGGTGAGCTACATGCGCAGCACCTCCTACGCTAGCAGCGACGACACGGAGAGCGAGGAGGAGGAGACGTGGGACGAGCTGCAGGAGCTCCGGGAGAGGTGATTGGGCGTTTGGGCTACCCTGTCGTTTTGTGTGTGTGTGTGCGAGGAGGGAGGGGGGGGGGATGTCCTCTAGGGCATTGGAAAGCTATGTGGAGATCATTCATGGTAAAAAAAAAATTGCGGCAATCTCTCCCTGTGTTTTTCTCTCCCTGACCGTGTCTTTCTCCCTGCCTCCACCTCTCTTCCCTCCCTCCCCCTCCCACTCTCTCTCTCTCTCTCTCTCTCTCTCTCTCACCCCTCTCTCTCTCTATCCCTACCCCTCTTTTTGTATCTCTCTCTCTCTCTCCCCCCCCCTCTCTCTCTCTCTCTCTCTCTCTCTCCCTTTCTCTCTCTCTCTCTCTCTCTCCCTCTCTCTCTCCCCCCCTCCCAGACACCTGTCGGAGGTGCAGACCCTGCAGGACACCCAGAAGCGGGAGATTGAGGAGCTGTATCGCAGGATGGGCAAGGTGCCCCCCCTTGGCATCGTGTCGCCGGCCGCCATGCTGAGCAGCCGCCAGAGGCGCCTGTCCAAGAGCGGCAGCTACGCCCCCTCCCGCCGGAACAGCCTGCAAAGACTGGACATGCTGCCCCCTGCTGGTAAACCTAAGTCTCAACACCCCAACCTCACGGGCACCTGCTGGCTCGTTTAGGTGGTCTGGGTGTATCCTGCGTTGACGGGGTCCTGCTTGACCTGGAGCTGTGCTCTGTCTTCCAGGGATCATGAGGAAGAACTCGGTGAGCGGCAGCAGCAGCGGTTCGCAGGAGAGGGCCGGGAAAGGAGTGACCTTCGCCCCGGACTACAGCCGGATGGTAAGCCTCACCCCCCCCTCACGATCCACGACGGTCCGGTCCCCCGGCACTGGCGTTGCATATCTGCACAGCTCTTTGACTCCTGGAGTACCAGTGAATGCTGGTAAGCGATGAGAGCTCTGCTTATTATAAAAAAACCTGGAGAGGGGAGAGGGTTGGAGAGGTGGAGGTGTCGGACCACAACTCAGAGCCACGTTACCACCGAGTTCACCTTGGCGTTCACCCTCGGATCTCCGCTACCTCACAGCCATGGTTACAAAGGGTTGTCGTGGCCACCACTTCCTGTCGTCTCCTGACCCCTGCCCTCTCTCTTCCCCCAGTGACAAAGCTGTTCCCGAGGGGCCTGAAGGAGCGGGTGCTGGTTCTGTCGGCCACGGACAGTCCCCCAGTGCCATGGGTGACCAAGGGGAGACCAGGGGAGACCAGGGGTGGTCCGGGGGTTAGATGGAGGGTGATGGATCGGAAGGGGAGATTGTCTTCACCGCATCACCAGACAGACAGAGCCATACTAGTATCTCGTACAGGAAACTCTTCATGATGTAGAAGGCTGTGAACCCCAGTGTTTGTTTGTTTGGAATTTGAGCATTCTGAACAGTAATTTTAGAGTAGCCTATCTCATATTCACCCCTACTTTCCAACATTGTGTGACCCCTCCAAATCAAAGCACTAATGATGATGAGGGTTCCATCTCTAGACTAAACGGCGTGTCTTGGAACCCCCCCCCTTTATTTTGAACCCTCAAAAGTATGCCTTGTGTGTCCTTCCAGTTTTACTGCCTTGTGTGTCTTTGGTAACGTAGTCGAATGCAAGACAGCTCCTCGACCCATCCTCCCTCTGTGTTGCTCCAGCTTTCAGCCTCACCAAATACATATCGTGTGTTGAGAACAGATAAGAGCACCATCGATGGACGGAGACAATCCACGTCCGTGTCGCTCAAACTGTGTTAGCCAGAGGTTCTCAACCCTGGTCCTCAGGGACCCCCTGTCCTGCACGTTTTAGATGTTTCCCTGCTCCAACACACCTGATTCAAATGAATGGTCGTTAACAGGCTTCTGCCTAACTACATAACAACCCATTCATTTGAATCAGGTGTGTTGGAGCAGGGAAACATCTCAAACGTGCAGGACAGGGGGTCCCTGAGGACCAGGGTTGAAGACCTCTGGTGTAAGCCATTGTCACTTTATCGTGTCCGCAAACACTCCAAGCCTTATTGTGTTGTTCAGCTGTGTATCTAAAGCCTATTCTAGCACTGCCTTTCACTGAGGTGTACAGTGGATGCTTCTTTCTAAACTGTTCTTACTTTTTTCTTTTTTTTGTAAAAAAAAAACTAAACATTGATTGACACAATGCACTTTTCTGAGGGTAGGTTTATAACCAATTATTGAAGGACAAATTATCAATCGATGTACCGCACAGAACACTTGTTTCCTTTGAAATCATTACTGCCTATGCATTTCTAATGTTGTTGAGTGATTTCTGACAGACAAGACTAATCAAACTGAAACTGTGAATTTGAACCAGTTGCCTTAATTATGCACATATTAGAAAGCATAAATCATTGAAGTGCAGTTGTATTCTTGCAAGAAACCAACTTGACAGGACTGTGTGAATCTGTTTCGATAAAAGAAATGCGGACATCAGTTGTGTTGCTAGGAGACATACTGCTATGCAGACTTTGTGCCTTCATCCACATTGTTTTATACCTTCAAAGCTTGATTGTCTTTAAATCTTAATTTGTATATATTGAAAATAAATAATTATATCTGAAACTGTCTTATTGCTTGTGCTGGTCACAGTCCTTACTGTGACACTGGATGCAGAACGAAGAAGCTTTTCACACGGAACTGTGATATAGACAAATCATTTAATACACATTAATGACTGAATAAATATTCACCTATACTCCCACTCAAGCACAAGCCCTGTAATATAAACGTTATTTGAAGCTAATCCAATGATTGTTGAAGACCCCCCTAAAACTAACACATGAATGTGAAAATAAACATAATTTAAGCCTCCTTAGCACATTGATTCTCACGCCAGGGGCTATTGTCCAGTGCAACAGCTTGACAGTTCCGTATGCTTCTCCAGAAGGGGTCATCGCAACACGGGTGATGAGAAAGCAAGGCAGGTGAGAGAGGCTTCCGTCCCAAATCAAGTGACTGTCCACTGGCTAACTGCCTGTCCACTGGCTGACTCCCTAAGAGTTGGCCCCTGTTCTGGGGCCTCTGATTCTGTTGATTCTCGACTCGTCGTCGATGTCCTCCATGATCCTCTCTTGCTTCACAGACAGGATGGTGTAGCTGACTGGGTAAGGAGAGAGGTTAAGGACAATAGCTAGTTCACTAGTTTAGCTACATGGTGAAAATCAAGCCACATCTGCAAATCTGGTTATTTTGTCGGAAACCGTCTCCGTACCTAACAGTAGCTATGTTGCATTTACAAACTCTTAACAGTAATCAGAGGTTGCATTCAAGTTGACGTAGCTAACTAACTAGGCTATAACTAGCTAGTACATAAACTGCGACCACATTTATTTGAAAAGCTATTGCACTAGCTATCAAATACAAGCACCTTGAGAAAAGAAACTTTTATCAAGCAGGTGAACGCAGTAAAGAAGGATAGATTTATTAAACTGGTCACAATGTGTTCCATGACTAGAATACAGTAGCTACACAAGCTAGCAACCTTGCCACGGAAGTGCAGTTATGACACATAAGAAGGATACACATGCCGATCACAAATGCTCCAATTGCAAGTCCGGTAAAGAGATTGCGACCACGTATCCTCTCCGAATTTTTCTTCCAGTAGTCCAGCTCTTGTCTCCTCCGATTCAGTTGTTTCTGAGCCTCTGTCAATGTCGTTTTTGCGGCGACCTCTCCAACTCCTTCAGAACCCTTTTCTGCCATGTTTGTTGTGCTAGTGTTTAACGGCCGCGGTATTCAATCAAATGGTGCATCACTGCCACCTATCGTACAGAATGACTTACTTGAGGAGTAGGATAGGAACTGCGAAGGAGGGCGACCGCTGAATGCTTATTTGTATTTATAGGCCTACACTTGTTTGGACCGTCTTATACCCTCCTACGCTGCTTGTAAAAAATACGTAGCTTATTACTGGCAGAATCCGTTTCGTGTTCATGCTGCATTTGGCAAGCATCCTAATCTAAACAGTATGAAAGATTACAGCCTATTTTTAATACAATTGTGAAGGTAATAAAATATCTACCCTTTATGATAAATAACACATGTGATTTAATTATACTAATCGAATTAAACAGATGAATTGTGCATTAAATTTAAGTTATTTTATTATCAGAATATTAAAAGAAAGTAAAATGACCTCTTATGTACAGAGAATATGATTTAGCAAATGCCTTGACATATTGTACTTCTTGTTCTGTATTAACATTAACACTATAAAATAGACATAATGTACAGCTATATACTCTATCACAATACAGTTCATATGTTTGGTCCAGTGCTTCCAGATGCCTTGGACAACACTCATTGAGGTTTTCATTTATTACTAAATTCACTGTATTTTTCAATGGACAAATGATATAACACAACTTTATAGGCAAGTCCCCATCCATAACATAAAAATAAAGAAAATAATTCTTAGTGGCATGTGATTTGCTCTCCAATGTATTGACAAACTCATTGGGTGGTCAGGTCCATTTATAGGCATTGTGGTATGTTGTTCAAGGTCACATTCAGGAGCCACCCAGCTTCAATTAAATTTATTATTTGTAAAGAAACACACATTTAACCAGGAATTCATTCACTCTACAGACACTAGTCGAGGCATGCCTTTGTACACCATCCATACAGCACAAAGCACTCTCCAGAGTTACACCTCACATTTTCTATGTTAAACTCTACTGTTGTGGATATCTGTCCTTATTGGACTTAAAGTCATGATTATTCGTCAGGTAAACATCTCTTCCCTCATCCCTCCTTTCCCTCTTCGTTGTGTTCTTGAAGGCTATGTACCAAAGACATGTTTTTGGAGATCCTTGAGGTTGAATCTGTACAGTTAACCTTGGAAGGTTCCGGATTGCTGCAGCGCAGGTTATATCGCGCTCCGTTATCATACCTGGCAACCCGTGTACCTGACAGGAGCAGTCCACGTTTGTTTGTTTGTTTATCATCATTTTGGGGTGGGGCTGGGGGTGGGGGGTGGATTAGCTACCCCTATTCAGTCTTTTTAGGTATAAGCAAGTTTGACGCTGAGAGACTGGGGCTTGTCTTAGGGGGCAGACAGTACATGTTGAGGTAGCTCAACTCGGGGCGAAGACCACCTCGTACTCGTTGAGGATGAGCTCCACGATCTGGTTCTGGAACACCATGTGGATGGTGATGTTGCCCGACTCCGTCTGGGGCCGGAGCAGCGTGGGACCGAACACGATGGCCAAGCTCTGGACCGACATCCGGTTCACCTCGCCGTACTCCGCGACCCTGGAGGAGAGGAGGAGGGAGCGGAGGGGAGGGAGAGAGGAGAGGAGGAGGGAGAGAGGAGGAGGGAGAGGAGGAGAGGGAGAGAGGAGGAGAAGGAGAGAGGAGGGCGTTGAGCCGTCGTTCACCTTAAGGTCATCACCGGCACAAACATCGATTTCATTGGTTTACAGTTTCTGAGTGTGGTTCTTGAGGGTGTGGGTTGGTTTGGGTGCAGTTCTATGGGCGTACGTGAGGTGTGTGAAGTTGCTTGTGAAAAGGGCCACCCAAATACGATCTCCTCTTTGACCCGTGCTGACAGGAAGTACTCACTTGCGGAGGTGTTTGAAAAGGTGCTCCATGGTGTCGTGGTTGGGCAGAGGAAGGGACCGAACCAGATCCTTCATGTACGACACCTTCTGTTTATAGTCAGAGATTTCTACCGGATGAAGACCACACACGTGTTAATCCCTGACTTGATCACCCTATCCCCCGAACCGTAACTTACAACAGGTGATAACACTACACAATTTGGTTTGTTATCAACATCAGGGATGTTGTTATGCCACTGCATACTTCTATTCTATTTAAATTCTTATATAAAAAAATATATAATTATTCATAAGTAGTTTACCAAACCGTTTAAAAATTGGTAGAAAATGTAGCAAGTTATGGTTATTTAAAAAGTTCATGTAGCACCAAAACAATGTTATGGGTGAGCGAGTTGACCGTAGCAAGATGGCCGCCCTGCGCGGACATTCTAGACTCCGCTGTAAGACATCCCAGCCTTTATATATATCTATGGCTGAGAGCACCGTGGTTCAGCCACGTGGGGCCCCACACTTACTGATGGCAGCGATGAACCTGTCGAAGAAGTTGTAGGGAAAGAGAGGCTCGGGCATCTCTCTGAGGAACAGCTTGAGAGCGCCCGCGATCACGTGGATCTCCTCCCACTGACCGTCCTCCAGGTCCAAGTCCTCCTCTGGGGGGTGGGGAGGGAGAGGGGAGAGAAGAAGAAGAAGAAGAGGGAGGAGACAGGAACCGAGAAACAGATGAGGGAGAGAGAGAGAGGGAGGGAGGGAGGGAGGGAGGGAGGGAGGGAGGGAGGGAGGGAGGGAGGGAGGGAGGGAGGGAGGGAGGGGGAGAGAGAATAAGACAAGGTGAAGGAGGTCAGGGACAGACGGAGCAGCGAACGCGTGAAATGGAAAGCAAGCGGAAGGTGGGAGGAAGAAAAGGGAGGAGGTTGATGACTTTGCAAGATGTCACAACTGTAAAAGTGCATCAACCACCCCCCCCCACACAGACACACACACACCCAGTCTAGAGCGGAGCTCCACCGTACCGTGATCTGCTTTGTGTCGAAGCCTCTGGATGACAGCCAGGTTCCCGCTCACCCTGTAGATCCCGTCTATGTCCAGACCTGCGGGGGAGACAGCTCCGCACGGTTACCTTCCGCTACAACACTGACCTCCAAACACGCCTCTACACTCCAAATCACATCCTCGATCACACGTGCGTGCGCGTGCGTGCGTGTGTACCTCTCCTCTCCACCGCTTTGATGCACTTCTCGACAAACTTGGGGACGGTTGTGTTCTCTCTGTGACACAGGGTGTCCAGGTGACAGCCAAACACACTATCTGGGAGGATGACAGACAGGATGGGGCGTTAGCTTGAAAGATTTCTCACCACGAAAAAGCTACCGCCACAATGCAAATCAAATCTTTTCATCCGAACACCCTTCTGAATATGGCCCCTTCGTTTAGTTGTACACACGCGTTCCATCGGCTGAAACAAATCCACCATGACCATCCACGTCACATTGATGAGGACGGCATAACGACACTGAGAAACGTCCACAGAACAAAGGCTGGGCGAGGCGCGTCAGAACCGTCTCTTCTGGGACGAACCTATGATGTAGCCCTTCTCCTTGACGGACTGCAGGGTGGGTCTCCTCTGCAGGAACTTGCGCAGCTTGGTCCGGACGCGCCCCTGCTCCGAGTCTGCAGGGCTGCCGGATCCTACTTTGGTGGCTGGAGGGGTGAGGAGAAGAGAGAGAGGCGGAGACAGGCGGCGTTACGGCTCCGGGGGACTAGAGTCACGTCAAATACATACACGACCGTGACGGATCGGTGCTTCGAGGTCGAGTGCACGATCTTGTGGCTGTGGTGCGGAGACGTACAGGTCCGCTTCCTGTCCTTTTCGTCTCGGTCAGCCGGTTGAGGGGACTTCTCCGTGGGTTCCGGCTCTTCCTCCTCCGACAGAAGGTCCTGCTCCTGGGGAGGAGGAGGAGGAGGAGGAAGAGGAGGGGGGGGAGGGGTGGAGGAGGACGAAGAGGAGCGGGAAGAGGTGGAGGAGTGGAGGAAGAGGAAAAGTAGGAGGAGGAAGAGGAGAATGAGGAGGAGGAAGAGGAAGAGGAGGAGGGAGAGGAGGAGGAAGAGGAAGAAGAGAGGAGGAGGAGCAAGAGAAGGAGGAAGTAGGGAGAGGAGGAGTTAGGGAGCTTTGACTTCATCTGTAACTTGGTCAGAAAAGCCATGGTGCTGAGTCAGACTAGCCAAAGCCTGCCGAGATCAGCAGGTGGGGTCGTGAGCAGACCTTCTTCTGGGGCTTGTGGTCCGCTGCCTCTGGGATGGTCCTGAGCTGTCGGATACTCTCCTGGATGACCTTGAACCAGTCCCAGATGATGCTCTCTGTGTCGTACTGGACCAGGTATTCACAGCCGTGACGTGTCTTCAGCTGGAGAAGGAACACGAGCACACAGACACACACTGTAACAATCCGAGATGTGTCTGTGACATGAACAAATCAAATGATTGCACTTTTGCAACCCCAGCCCTCCACCCCCCAGCCCTCCACCCCCCAGCCCTCCACCCTCCACCCTCCACTCCCCAGCCCTCCACCCTCCACCCCCCAGCCCTCCACACCCCAGTCCTCCACCCTCCACTCCCCATCCCTCCACCCCCCAGCCCTCCACCTCCCAGCCATCCACCCCCCAGCCCTCCACCCTCCACCCCCCAGCCCTCCACCTCCCAGCCATCCACCCTCCACCCCCCAGCCCTCCACCCCCCAGCCCTCCACTTCCCAGCCATCCACCCCCCAGCCCTCCACCCTCCACCCCCCAGCCCTCCACCCCCCAGCCCTCCACCTCCCAGCCATCCACCCTCCACCCCCCAGCCCTCCACCCCCCAGCCCTCCACTTCCCAGCCATCCACCCCCCAGCCCTCCACTTCCCAGCCATCCACCCCCCAGCCCTCCACCCCCCAGCCCTCCACCCCCCAGCCCTCCACCCTCCACCCCCCAGCCCTCCACCCCCCAGCCCTCCACCTCCCAGCCATCCACCCCCCCAGCAGGCCTCTCAAGGCCCCGGGCCCTCGTACCTCCACCACGTGCTTCTTGCTGGACTTGTCCTTGGAGGCCCAGGCCAGACCGGCTCCACGGAGCTCCACCGTGTGCTCAGGCACGATCTGGTTGGACTTGTTCTGGAAAAACAGGACGACCCCGAACACTGTTAGGAAACTGTCAGAGACCGAGCCCTCAGAGGAATATAACACAACTCAACTCAACTTAGCAAGAATGGGTTTGTCTCATCTCCCTTTTATTTTCAATTTGCTCTTCTTCTACTCAAAGCGCTTCATGCACTATTGTCTCCCGTGTGTGAGGAGAGGGGGGGGGGGGGTACTTACAGAGTTGCTTGTGGGGGCAGATTTGGGATCTCTGTGGAAAGTGAGGATTCCTCCATGCAGCACAGTCCAAGACTGACCCCAGTTCTTCCTTTGGAGGAGAGACAAGGGAGAGAAGGATTCAGGCCTACAACTCTCCACGGAGGAACCGTGGGAACATGACCGTTTGCTGGGCCGACGGCCGTATCCACTTGGGTGGCCAGGTGGACGTTCAGCTGTCATCCTAACCTGAGTCTTTTCCCGTGGTCTGCAACTTTGGTCTTGTTCAGGATCCCTGCTTTCTCCAGCAGGTGGCTCTGCAACACGACAGACGCACAGTTCAGCTCAGTCGGAACGAGTCGACGACACGTATTTCAAGTCATGCCGACCGAGCGCTTTTGAGTAGCGTTGAGGTAGGAACAGCGCCATGTAAATGCCGGTCCATTTACTCGCAGGGTCCCACAGGCTACAGTAAAGGAAACACACCCACATCGCAAGCAACGTCCAAGCACAGGAGTTCGTGTCCATTGCCTTCGCTCGACTCGGCTCGGCAACGTGAACGGCCTCTTGGCTGACTTGCAGGTCACTTTGAATTCCTGAGTTATGACTCTTAGGCCAGGCAAGCCTTGAAATATGACTCAGGTATCAACATGGGTGTGGTCTGTGAGTGTGTGTTCTACATGCATGGGCATGTGCCTTGCCGATTCAGTGAGTTCTAATACGTTTGACTTTCCTGAATCGATTGCCGATAACACCACAACAAACCCAAACCTTTGACCTTACCTAGTTATTACCTTCAGCTTGGTGTCGAGGGCAAGATCTAGAACATCTAAGAGGGTCTGTTGTCTGACCGCAACACAATACAACCAAAGTCGGGTGTATTCGACAGTGCGTGTTGGAGCAAAGGCCTTTGTTTATCAACCGTGTCCACTAGGGGGAGTCTCATCAGCGCGCAACAATTAGTGGAATTTTCAGCCCGCGACGTTAATGTTACTAGAGCCATGCGAAGACCACTCCTACCAAGATGACGGCGTCAACCCATCTCTGACGCTGAGCATGCTGTTAGGAGGAAGCAAGGAGAGTAGTTCGCCCTAATCCCAACACTGCTGTAGCAAGTCCATGACAAACGTTTTTAGCGGACTTCCTCACAGGATGTTAGTTCCATGAGAAGCGCTCCCACACACCACCTGGAGCCATGGTCTCTCTGGCCCACGACCCACAATGCACCGAGTAGGCCCCCCCCGCCCACAGGACCTACGTGGAGGTGAGGGGCAGAGGCTCGCGACGACAGTCTCCTCCGCGGTTTCAGAGGGTGGGCCTTTTGCGAAGGGAAAACACGGCAGGGTGTCATTGTCAAGGCCGTGTGATGGACGCGGCGGGGGCGTGCGGGCTCTGTGTCATGTGTGTGGTGGGGCGCGGAGAGGCCCGAGGGGGGGCCCGGTGTCGGGTTCTGCTAGTACGTACGGCTGCAGGGTTCTCTGGAGAGCTCGCGGAGCTGGCGTCGCTGAAGTCCGACGCGTTCCGCTTGTGTGTCGGGAAGAACTTCTGAAACGAGACGAAGAAAACGAAAACGGGTCAGTCCGTGGTACATTTACAGCGAAGCATAACGTAAGTTCATTCCTCAAATAGACCACGGTCAACCCCGAGGTGGATTAATTCTTCTTTTTACCGGACAGGTTCAAAGGAAACCATTCAGAAAACTTCCTCTGCAAACTGAGTTCACTTTCAGGCAGCTCTGTTCAAGAGCTCCACTCCAAACCCACAGAGTGATTGTATCCTCTTAATCCCCCTCTTTCCCACAGTGGTTCCTCCCATGTGGACACAGTGTGTGACCTCTAGAGAGGAAGACAAAGAGGCAGGTGTTTCCACAGCCTGGATGGACGGGGGAAAAGGGGGGGGGGGGGGGGGGGGGTGACATCACTTCACGTCATAAGAGCATTAGTGAGGTTCTGAAGGCCAGATATGTCTGCCTGAGAGCAGTCCCCAGTCCAATTGGTCAGTTTGAACAGATACAAACTGGGATATTCACAAACAGACCCTGGTGTGGCTGTCGTACAAAACCCCCGCTAACAATTGTATTTTTTTAATGTTGTATGTATTTATTTCTTTTCTTTATTGAATATTCAAAACATACAATATATTTACAGTGTAGCCGCTCGACAACGACATTATAATCATACAATCGATTCGGATTCAGTGCGACCCACCCATGCATCCGTCGCACAATTGTAGTTACTGAAGCGCCCAGAAAACACCCGCATGACAAACGGTGCGATCCTAGCGAACCCTCACCCTGACATCCCTGCCCCTCGTGTGTCTCACCGTGTCCTCGTATGGAGGGCCAAACTGGGTGGGCCCCACCAGGATGGTGTGTCTCCAGTTCTTGTGGAGCAGCGGGACGTCTGGCTCCAGTCCGTTCCCCAGGCGGAGCTGGCTGGGGGCTGCTAGGCACTGGGTGGGGACAGGCGCTCCTCTTACCGGAGGCTGGGTTTCCTGGCGAAGAGGGTTTGTGGAAAAAACAGTCATTCGTCGTTTGTTTTTCGGCCCATTCGCCTGACTCACTCCGTCTCGCTCTCTCGCTCTCTCTGTCTCTCTCTCTGTCTCTCTCTCTGTCTCTCTCTCTGTCTCTCTCTCTCTCTGTATCCTCCATGCATTCTCTGGTTCTTTCACCACAGTATCTGCAACACACGCTTGTACCTCTGGAAGGTTCCACTGTGACCTGGATCCACCTCTCAGATAATAGTAGGTCTTTCCCTTCTCATCCTCCGACCTGATCCACTGGACACACACAAACACACACACACACACACTAGTTACAATGCTGCATCAAGGGCCACAGCCGTCCCAACAGGGTCGCGACCCAAGCAAATCGTTGAGACGTAACCCAAAAACCTTTGTATACGATTTCCAAGCTAAACATCCTAACAACTCCAGTCCGTCGTGTCCTCACCTGCTCCTGGGTGCGTTCGCAGGTGAACAGGGTCCTACCATCCTGCTCAATGGTGCGGGTCCAGCCTGTTGGGGCGCTCACGTCAAGGCTGGCCCGGGGGATGACTGGACGGCTGCCCGGAACAGGCGCCGGATCTCTGGGGTGGACGGAGGGAGGCTTGACCGGCCCTCCAGTCACCTCTGTGGGGTAGTCTTCCTCCGGGAGAGGGGGCTGGAGGCGACAGCACGTAGAGTCACGTCATCATTTCATCATCATTTACATTTAGCAGACGCTCTTATCCAGAGCGACTTACAGTAAGTACTGGGACATTCCCCCCGAGGCAAGTAAGGTGAAGTGCTTTGCCTAAGGACACAACGTCATTTTGGCACAGCGGGGAATCGATCCGGCAACCTTCTGATTACTAGCCCGACTCCCTCACCGCTCAACCATCTGACTCCCTGACACGTGAAGGGAGAACATATGTCGGTCCTCTGTAACTCGTCGAGGCGCCGTCAGACGGTAACTGCCGTTTGCTCGAATAGCTTACCGGCCCTTCGCACGGCTTCCTGTCCTCGGCTGCGGCCTCGGAGCCCGGAGAGGAGGGGGTGGTGGGTTCGGGCACACCCCAGGACGTGGCTCCCGAAGTGGGGTTGTAGTAGTAGTGTCTCCCTGAGGTCTCGTCCAGGAGCTGCTCCCAGCCGGAGCTCTGCGAGGATGCGGAGGAGGGGGCAGGGGAGAGGGCCGGGGAGGGACCCAGCAGCACCTCTCTGTCCCTGGGGAGGTCCATCTCCACGGAGGAGGAGAGGGCTGGGGGGCTGAGGGGCGAGGCCCAGGAGGTCTTCCCCGTGGCTGGGTGGTGGTAGAACTCCTTCCCGCTGTCCTGGTCAGTGTGAACCTGCCATCCCTCCTGGGAGGAGGCGGGGCTAGCTGCCCCAGGGGAGGAGAGGCAGGAGGAGGGGGCGGAGCCGGGGATGGGGATGGGGGTGGCGGGCAGCACGAGGGGAGGTTGTGGGAGGCTCTTCTTCAGGTCGGTGATGTTGGCGTAAACAGCGGTGTTGGGGTCAGCATTCTCCACCTGTACAAGAGAGGGGGTCACATAGCAGTCAGGTGGAAGCGCAGACCCGGTGAGCCAGAGGAGAGAAGGAGTTTGCTGAACTGGATTCGAACAGCAAACACGAGAACGGTTGAATGGTCCCCAGAAAAAGGATCGCTATGACGAGGCGATGTTTCAAAAGTGGAACGGTCGTTCTTCGTGTCGGCCTCTGTCCCACAGATGGGCCTTGTTCCATGGAGAGTGAGAGAGAATGGAGACGACAGCTGGTACCTGGGCTCCGGCAGCCCTATTGGGCGAGCCATCCCTCGGACCCAAAGCCCCGCCCACTCGGACCCAAAGCCCCGCCCACTCTGGCCCACAGCTCCTCCCACTCTGCAGGGGCACCAGGGGCCCATTAACCCTGACAGGGAAACCCGACCTCCTCAGGGAACCCTGGGAGAATCATCGGCGGGACAAAGGACAGAGGTAGAGAGTCCTATTTCTTCTCTTCCCTCTTCACCCTTCCTGCCCTCTCCCTTGCTCTCTCTCTCTCTCTCTACTCTTGCCTCTCTCTGCACCTCTCTGCCTCTTAGGCAACAAAGACCGTTGAATCGAATATCTCTCCCAGAGCACTTTGACAGCGAGAGGCACCAACACCAAATCCACCACAGAGTGCCCGTCTCACCGTTCCCCTGGCCTCTGACGACGTCAGCGGAGGAACAATAGAGAAAACGCGAAAGACACAACTGGATTTTCCAACTCTGCCTGCCCGTCGTTGAGCAGCCGTGCTGGAAAGTGCTCCCGTGTCAGACGGTCTGCAGCAGAAGTGGGCCTGTCTCACTTCTCTTCTCTTCTTCTCTTTTCCAAAGCGCGGAGTGCGTCTCTGGGGAGAGGAAGTAAGCGGCAGCAAAACATCCCAACCTGAAACCCTCGACATTTTCACTAAGTGAGGACGGAGATATCTCTGTGGCCAACGGCCTTCTCACGCTGCAGTGAGCTGGAGAGAAACACGCAACTCGTTGCCAAACAAGTATGAATCGCATTTGACCCAGACGTTTCGAACCCCACGAAATTGTGCCAGCATTCTCGAGCTATAAGGCAAAGCAGAAAACCTAAGTCGTGTTTCACTAAAACAGCAGGTGAGGAGGGAATGACACTGAACTAGGCTATTAAACAACAGTTAGATCCAACCAAGTTATTTGATTGGACAAGAGGCATTCTACGAGTGCTGATAATTGGCTATTGCAGCACTGGAACTTTTAACTACATGTTTCACCCTTCTTGCATTAACGATCGTTATCCATCTCAAGTTATACTGTAGCAAACTTGGCAAACTAAAATCAACATGAACATGTAGAGGAAATGTAGAGGATACAAAGTAACTACCCTCCTGTAACATGTAGTTAAACCTATACAAATTTGCAATCAGTTGTTGCTTTTGTATAGGATTTTTTTTGTGTTGCTTGGCAACAGTCAGAGTTGCAGAACTATTTTGGCAGGGCCAAATAAATCCAAATCCTGTCGCTTTAGCTAATAAACGGCACTCGTAGAACCGTTGAATAAAAGCGACATCACACTCCAGGTTGTGCGTTATTGACGAATATCAGCACGGCAAGATGACAACCGTTAATCACAGCCGTGTTTAATTTCAGAAATCCCGCACTCCCTGTCGTGTGATTAAACGGACACACAGCCGCAGTAGTGGACGTACCTGGCGCATGTGCACAATGCTCCTCAGCTTCAACCTGAAGCCACAGAAAGCTCTGAGGATCAAGTCACTCATGGTCCCTTCTAAAACACCAAACATTCAAGCTGTACTGCCAGATGCAGAATGCTCGATCTGTTCAGAGGGACACTTTTCAGACTTGATTTAAAAGCAGAAGTGAGTTACCCAGGGAACAACAGGAGTATCCCATGTTCAGACCAGACCAAGCATCAGTTCCCCCTTCACGACAGGATGGGTGTTTACCTTACATTTCAAATACATTATGAGAGATTGGGGAACTGCAACATGTTTGCGTATCCAAAGCACAACTTTGGAAAGATTTGCAGATAAGTCTGGCTCTGGAAGAGGACTTCCCCACAGAAATAGTCCAATGCAGACACACTTCCTTCTGAGTTAGACATACAAAGTCAGACGTACACACACACACACGCACAAATACACACAAACACACATGCTAGACCCTTTACTTAGTGGAGGGTTTCATCCAACTGTCATTTCCTCTTGTGAAGAACCAATGAAGTTTACATCTTAAACAAACAAGTGGGTTGTTTGTGTACAACTCTTGACTTCCTTCAACCAAGATATACACACACACACACACACACAGATACAATTCAGGTGTATGTAAAAATAAGCCTACTTTAAAACCCACACGTATTTAGTCATATAGGACTGCTAGCCTACACAGTCTTGTTCAAAGCAAACAACCTCTAGTTTTTCATGACATGAAAACCAGTATTTCAAGCCAGGATAGATGGTGAGACGTATTAGTCCAGAGGAGTGTATGGACAGAGGCTGTGTATGACGTCTATGACCTCGCAAACAGAACACACCAGAAACCCACTCGAAAGTCTCTTCTAGGTAGCACACTATAATTGTTTTGTTATTCAAATAGAACCTGTGACACACCCTTAGCAGCAGCCTGGCTTAGTGAGCCCCCGCCCTCCCAACCACCTCAGAGAGCCGGCAGCCGACAGAGAAACAAGACAGGGCCTACAGTACATGCCACACAGCTGCTACCCAACACCACCCACGTCATTGTGACTGTGTAAGGTGGGGTATAATAGCAGTTTGATGTTCTTACACTGTCCTCTAAACGCTCGGTGGCTCTTCCTGTTTTTTGACTCGATCTGTGATCATCCAGGCTGCCACTGCAAACCAAGTCGTGTTTGAGACGTGCGAGCAGGATATCAAAGAGAAAAGGCTTGCGACTCCTACGTTTCATTTTGTATCACCTGAGAAGTTCTCCTTTATGGTTCTGACAGTTATCACAATGCCTGGAGGTCATGCAGAGAAGCCACATTTCTAAACAGACCTCGGGGGAGGGAGGGGGGGAAATACAACTTCACAGAAACAGGTCCCATTTTCTACAGATAACATCTGAGTGGGAAAACAGTGAGAAGATAAAAGTTGGTGGAATCCTCAGATATGCAGAAGGGCCGAGCAGTCACACTGAAAGAGTGCTGGCTCTTCAAACTGAATGGAGACAATCTCAGGAACCACCATATTCAGGCACAACAAGCTTACATAAGTTTGGACCGGTCATTGAGTCAACCCTATCTGTTTGAGTTGATATGCCCTGGCATATTATTGTCCCAGGGGTGAGAGTGATAAACCACCGTTCATGTCTGACAATAGCCTTTCTGCTTGCTCTGTTAACCAGGACATAGTCAAGACTTATTTACTTTCTATCATGTGACCTCCCGTTAATGATTCATAGCTGACAAGAAATAGTCAAACTGGCATTCCCTTCCCGATGGTACAGCCTTTTGACCCTCCATATCACCGCTTCCCCGATGACTACAGTTTGTCTCAACCATGTATTAACACGACCGCATCTGTGATTACATGGAGTGCGTTGTACTGTCCAAACAGGAAGCACTCAGGCTGGCTAAGAAGGTGGACATGGAATGTGGTTCTCGCAGGGCAGGAAGCGAGAACCTGACAGATGACTGACACGACATCACAGGACGAAACTGACACATATTCCACCAAGTCACTCACAGACATTCTTGTTAGTATGGACAGAATCCACACATTCCATACCAAAAATACAACTGTCTGTAGATTTTCTCAAAACATATAATTTTGTGTGTGGCTGGGCTACTAAATGGAGAGTCTGGATAGAGAAGAGAGGCCATGGATTCTGAATGAATGACTTTGTCCCATACTGGCCAATCAGCATCCGACCTTTGACTGGAACATCCAGTGATGACCCTGCCAATTCATCACACATTGATCAAAGTGGCAGTCTGAAGTTGTTTACGGCAACCTTGCCCAGAGAAGTATGGATTCTTTTTAGCCCATTAGGAATTAACATGCTATCTTGTCATTATCTGATAAGCATTTCAATCAGGATTATCTGTGAAATTCATTGGTCTCGTATCACTGATTTTGGTACTGCAAGAGGTACTACTGCTAAACATTATTGTGCTCTTCTCCTTAAATCATGACTAAGCTAAATGGTTCATGGAAGTGTAGGTTGTAAAATTTGATTAGAATGCATTAACGCCGTTTTTGCCTGTTGATTCATAATCAACAGGTCAAAAATCTAAAACAATTTTTCAACTGATCGTCTCACATAGACTGACGTGCATTATGAACCTCAACAAACACTACGAACGCAACCAAAAAATCCAGATTTTCTTTTTTTTACCTGACATTCAGAATGGAAAGTGATTTAAAGTAGTACTCCAGTAGGTCAACAGCCAGGGCCGTTGTGAATCCCTTTTTCTGTGTTTCTGCCCAGTTGTCAGTGTGTTCCCAGACTACCTCAGGTCTGCACCTTCCCTGCCAGGTGCAGGTAAGCTAATGCCTTCCAGCAAGTCTCGAGGGAGTGGCTGAAAGTGTCGATGTTAACTCTTTCAAGTCCAGTCTCTGAACGCTTCATATAAAGTCTAAAGACGTTTTTACATACACACACAGGAGTTTTACATAGTCTTAATTACATTCAGTTCTGTCAGTACAGAACTGAATGTACAGAAGAAGAATGAAAAAAGAATTTACAAGTTCATTTTCTCTCTCTCTCTCTCTCTCTCTCTCTCTCTCTCTCTCTCTCTCTCTCTCTCTCTCTCTCTCTCTCTCTCTCTCTCTCTCTCTCTCTCTCTCTCTCTCTCTCTCTCTCTCACACACTTTCTCTTGCTCAATTTCTCTGTTGGGTTATGAAAATGTGTGCGCTTGTGTGTGTACGCGTGTGTACTTGCGTGCATACGTGTGTTTGTGTGTGAATGTGTGAGTGAGTGTGTGTGTCCATGTGTGTGTTTGTGTGTGTTCTCCAGTTGTTTGGGATAAAAGCAGTTGGGTTTGTGGTCCTACAGGAAAGGGCCCCTCCTTTGTTTAGTAAACACACCGCCCAGTGAACCAGGGGTGGAGGTGGTGGGCTCTGGCTCGCTGACTGATCAACTGCCTGGCAGAGGGGCCCTATTTCCCCATCGTATGGTTACAGCACTGAACACACCTTAGTAAGAGTATAATTACTTCAGAATTTGGGGTTGAATACCATTGGATTTAAATACCATTCACCGTGCCCAAAGTATGCGTCGCTGTTTGGTATTCTTCAACAGCCCAATGTATCCAGCCTCCCCAGCCGGCCACCCCAGCCTTAAAACAATATCACACAGTGTCCATAGACTGCCAAAGGCAGGGAGGAGGACATCCACACAATGAGGGTGACATCTTATCCTCTGTTATTGTACAGAAACTCAAGGAGCTCCTTTCAGACAGTGGCTCTGACTTAAAAACGCTTTTGTCGCTTGAACACGTCATTCTGCAAGTCCTGCAAAACGAATCTGAATTCGAAGAATCGAAGTGGATGACTGCTTCTGCTATTTCTGAACGTCATCGCACCGATGGGGTCAACGTTTTGTATTGAGCCGTGATCGACCACACTTCACTCTTCACAAGGGCTTCACCTCTCCAGCAGAAACCTGTTGTGTCTCGTCTTCTTGGCTTCTTTCAGAAAGTGTTAAGAGACAATTAGCATCCACAGACGGCATGTAAAGATGTAGGGAGGTCCTAAAAGGTAAAGGTTGTTTCCTGCAGCATGCGAGAAACATCTAGAACTAATGGTTAAGCTAAAACTAAACTGATATGACCACGGAAAGAAAAACCTCGGCATGTCTTACAACACAAAATGACCCATATCAAAGACAATTATTATGACCATATAAAACGACAGGATCTTTGAACTTACCCAGAGTCTCTCTATCACAAGTTTCAGGTGTATTCCAAAGATCGGTAAACAACTTTCTGACTTTGCGCCTGTGCGAGGAGTCAAAGTTTTCTTCTTCTGCCCTCGTAACGTGTGTGTATTTTTTTGAAGTATAATTGCATGGTTCCTGCATCACAACCCTAACGACCCATCCTGGCCTGATCGTCCAGATAGAGGGTGGCACTGTGTTCCAGCTCCAGCTCTCTGAAGGAATGGCTGAACTTAGTGGACTGCTAACTGCTCGCTTCACGATCATATCACGGGTGATATTGTACAGGTGACTGCAGGAGAGTTTGCCGAGAGCCTATAGTTTGTTTAGCGCACCTAGCTGCATTGTGGTGACATGCTCAAGCAATGGGCCATGTTGACATGACTAACAATCACCTAGGTAGGTACTGTAGGTCTTTAATTAGACACTCGTACACACCACTCTGCTCCCTCTCCTCAAAGACCAGATATACAGCTCTGGTGTCTTCTGGGTTTCTTCATGATTCCAACGTTGTGTTTTGCCCTAAACGTATTTGCGTTTTGTAGAGAGACTTTTGTCTTTCTGTATTAAACTTGAAGTGAAATAAAACCAAGTCGACTTCCTCGACTGTCGAAATAATCGTGCTCGCGAAATAAACACCTTTTCTATTGCTTGAAAAATAAAATATTGTGGCCTTATCAGTGTTTGATTTTCCTCTTCCTGGGCAGCTCTACACAACGCTTCCTGTCCTGTGCTCACGGCCCAAACCAGCCCTTGCATCCTCCGCTGTCGTCATCCCAGCATACCGGCCTTGGTAACTGACCCTCTCTCTTCCTCCGGATGTCATTGTTCCCAACCGCCTGCCTGTGGCGTTATCTCTGCCACCCAAACCGGCCCGTGGACCTGCAGCCTGGGCACTGCCCTCTGATAGCCTGGGCACTGCCCCCTGACAGTCTGGGCACTACCCCCTGACAGCCTGGGTACTGCCCCCTGACAGTCTGGGCACTACCCCCTGACAGCCTGGGCACTGCCCCCTGACAGTCTGGGCACTACCCCCTGACAGCCTGAGCACTGCCCCCTGACAGCTAGGGCACTACCCCCTGACAGCCTGGGCACTACCCCCTGACAGCCTGGGCACTGTCCCCTGACAGCCTGGGCACTGCCCCCTGACAGTCTGGGCACTACCCCCTGACAGCCTGGGCACTACCCCCTGACAGTCTGGGCACTACCCCCTGACAGCCTGGGCACTACCCCCTGACAGTCTGGGCACTACCCCCTGACAGCCTGGGCACTACCCCCTGACAGCCTGGGCACTGTCCCCTGACAGCCTGGGCACTACCCCCTGACAGCCTGGGCACTGCCCCCTGACAGTCTGGGCACTACCCCCTGACAGCCTGAGCACTGCCCCCTGACAGCTAGGGCACTACCCCCTGACAGCCTGGGCACTACCCCCTGACAGCCTGGGCACTGCCCCTGACAGTCTGGGCACTGACCCCTGATAGCCTGGGCATTACCCCCTGGCAGTCTGGGCACTGCCCCCTGACAGCCTGGGCACTGCCCCCTGACAGCCTGGGCACTGCCCCCTGACAGCCTGGGCACTACCCCCTGACAGCCTGGGCACTGCCCCCTGACAGCCTGGGCACTGCCCCCTGACAGCCTGGGCACTGCCCCCTGACAGCCTGGGCACTGCCCCCTGACAGCCTGGGCACTGCCCTCTGACAGCCTGGGCACTGCCCCCTGACAGCGTGGGCACTGCCCCCTGACAGCCTGGGCACTGCCCCCTGACAGCGTGGGCACTGCCCCCTGACTCCCCCCTGACTGACGCAAGCAAGCCGAAACTACACCGGCGCTGTGTGGGGATTTTGTCGACTCAACATTGTGTGATGTCACAGATCAAGCTTGTCCCCAAGCATTGTGTTTGTCCTCTCTTCCTCCCCTCCACTTCCCCTCTCCATCCTGGGAACAGACTCACACAGATCCCAGGGTGTTTCCACACGCCATCTCATTACATGGTGTACAACTTGTTTTCTGGCTAGACCTTTTTAAAAATGTGAAATTCTCTTCCTGAACTTGAGCATTTATTTTAACATCAAAACTGCAGCCTACAATAATTGTATTGTAAATGAACAGAGTTCCAAAAGTCCAAATGTCTTTTTTATTTATAATCCACAAGATGTACCAGCCAGTGGGACCCTGGGTAATCTTTTTAGTCTTGCTGCTTTCCTCCCTGAGACAAAGCATTGCAGAC
The DNA here is from genome assembly GCF_021917145.1 of Hypomesus transpacificus. Lineage (NCBI taxonomy): Eukaryota > Metazoa > Chordata > Actinopteri > Osmeriformes > Osmeridae > Hypomesus > Hypomesus transpacificus. Next base: position 16,051,423 of record NC_061076.1, on the reverse strand, counting down.
AGCGCCCCCTAGTGGCACCTCGGGTCAAAAAACCTCAAACGACACAAGGCTAAGTGCCCTTGAACTCTGACCTTGAACAGACACCACTCCCAGTTGTCCCAAATATCTGCAGTGACAGGTTTTTTCACGAGTATCTTTGTGTAGCAGGAGTGAGTGTTTGTTTTTTTCATATTCTCTGTTGAAAAGGGTCTGCCCTGGCTGCCAGTCCTACTTCCTGTGCAGGAAAATATGATTGCAAAGCCACTCCCACATGGTGAGGTCATATTTCAGCTGTTTCAATGTCTGAGGACTGGGGATATGAATAACATGGAGTCGTGACCTGGCATTCAGTTTGCCTAATCCAACATGTATTGTATACAGGGATGACCTGCCCCTGCCTAGAGAATATTAGCTGTTATCTCTTAGATATGACATGTAAACCATTCCCTTTGAACTACACCAGTGCTTTGTAAAGCCTTTTGTTTCTGGCACTTTGAAAACACATAATCACATACTTTGAGATTGATAAGAACAGGATTGTCTATATTAGCCACATGAATTGTAGTCAGTGTGCAGTGCTGTTTTAACACAACAACAAATACAAATCACTGGGTAAAATCCTCAAATTGAAATAACCTTTTAGAATTTTTACTGTCCAGGGGAGTGGTTACCTGTTTCTGTTGGGAAGGTACAGCAGCCGTGGCAACAGGGGAGGTTCCAATCACAGCCGTGGCAACAGGGGAGGTTCCAATCACAGCCGTGGCAACAGGGGAGGTGCCAATCACAGCCGTGGCAACAGGGGAGGAGCCAATCACAGCAGGGGCACCAGGGGAGGTGCCAATCACAGCAGGGGCACCAGGGGAGGGGCCAATCACATCGGGGGCACCAGGGGAGGGGCCAATCACATTGGGGGAAGCCTGGGCCTCAGGGGCCGCTGGAGGGCCTGTGTCCCTTATAGAAGACAAATCCAGGTCCATTATGGTTTCATAAATATTCTCCTGCGATTCGTCCTTCAGATCTTCGCTCGACACTTCCTCCTCCTCCTCCAGATCTTCCTCCAGCTCCAGAGGCGAGTCGGATACTCCCGGGGATCTCCGCGTGACGACGGGCTGTGGGATGACAGGTGTTTCGACCGGTATGGCCTGGGTGGGTTTGTGGACCGGGTCTGCCGGGCTGAAGCTGGGCACTCTGGGCTTGGGCTGCTCCTCCACAGACAGAGCCTTGGAGGAGCCGAAGAGAGAGCCCGACTTCAGGCTCGTCCTCCTCTTGGCCAGGGGGCAGTCGTTGGCATGAGGCGCGACCACGACCTCGGGGGCGACGGGAAGGTGAGGGTGAACGCCCGTCGGTTGCTCGCCCGCACCCCCGCGTTTAAACGCCGCCGGCGGCGGCGGCGGGTCGTGGAAGTCCAGCGGAACCCCGAACGTGGACATGCGGTTTTCCGTCTTCCTGTATCTGCCAGGTGACCTCAGCCTGATTGTCACCTCATCGCCGGGTCGGTTCTCCTCGGCACGCTCCGGTACAGAGGGCCTCGGAACCGGGACCGGAACCAGGACTGGCACCAGGATCTTCTCGGGGGGTTCCGGGTCAGCAAAGTCCAGAGGCGAGGGCAACTTGGCCGGAAGCTCCTTGACGTACTTGGCGGGGATGTAGAAGGGCTTGGCCCGCTCGTCCTTGCGGACGTGCCACCAGTGGTCGTTGGTCTTGGCCAGGAGGAGGTAGCGTTCGTTGGGTTTGATGGACACCGGGGCGCCGTCGCGGCCCGTGTACTGGTACTCGAACTCCACCAGAACCAGACCCATGTCGCACCCCAAGGAGGTCATCGTTCCGGCTACGACCCCGGGGCCAGGTGTTGTCTTGGGGGGTGTGGTGAAGGGGTGGGGGGGGGAGGGGCGAGGGGTGTGTTCAAGACTCAAACCGCCGTCCTCCTGGGCAGAGAAAAAAAGGAAAAACAGTGGTTGAGAGAAAGTAAATAGCAACACAACATAGCAACGACGCAACAATCAAACCACAGAAGCTATCAAAGACTCTGAAGACACATAGTCGTTGGCAGCACATCCTCTGTCACACGTCGAGCTGGTTCTAGCTGTCGGAACGCCCTCCAAGTCCTCAGAATGCCACTGGGTAAACACCATCTGACCATGGCCCCCGGCCCACACCCACTGTCAACAGATAATGTTTAACCTCGTGTCCCCACTGGGATGCATTCCTCCGCCTGGTGATCCCCACACCAGCCAACGTGCCTGTGATCTCCCGGTGTGCCCTTCCGCCTGCGGCCCATGTTCCCTAGATGATCTGAAAGCCTTGGATTGGTGAGCCACGCCAGGAGGGAGGTTCTAATCTAGGCTAGGGGCGAAACGATTGGCTCCAGCTCAGTGCCATCACTTCTGCTCCTCTCCTCCACCATGCAGAAGTGGGCAGTTCGGCGTGTGGAAATGACTTCACAGTTCAGTGACACGGTTCTCTGTTTTCTCCGTTTTTATAAGTCATATCGGGAACTTGGTCCAAAGGTTGTGGTTATGGAGGCGTTTGCTCGTTCTAGGACTGAAAAATGCCAGGCAGGCGAAAGCCAAATCAGTCCAGACTGACAAAAAAAGAAAGGATCCTAAACAAACAAACAGACAAACAAAAAGATATATTTGATGAAGAGTTCAGCGGAACGTCATCTGTGATCTGCCAAGAAACTGTCACATGAAGAATGAAGTGAATCTCTTGTTCCAGGCCCGAAGCAACTTACAGAACCGCACCCCCCTCCCTCCCTGGCTTGATACTCTCAGTCAGTTATTTAAGCCAGCCAAACCCTCTCCTTCAGGACTTAATGAATATATGTACAGCTTGATTTGCGAGAAGGTCGGTTTTGTGGTATTTGCGAGAAGGTTGGTTTTGTGGCGGTTCGATTCAGACGGTTCCTTCCTGTCCTGGTCTGAGGCTCCGCCCACACACAGGGGACAGGAAGGAAGCATCTGCATTGATGTTGGGGGCGCTCCAAAATATACCATGACACCCGGGCAGGCTACTTCTGGAACATGTGTGAGGTAGCTCCGGTACAGGACAGATGAGTCACATGAGCGCATGACAGTTCTACATCCCTCCCGGGTAAGATTATAGTAAAAGCAAAGTTGACTGTAAACATGCCCACACCCGCAAACACACACGCGTGCACACACGCACGCACAACACACCTCTCGCTGTCGGGCCTAGGTAGAGTCGTCAAAACAAGTCTTTCTCTCTCCGTCCATCGTCTCTCTCTCTGTCTTTTTCTGTATCTCCCTCTCTCTCTCTCTCTCTCTTTCTCCCCCTCTCTCTCCTCCCCTCTCTCTCTCCAGTTCCATACACAGCAGACCACAGACCTCAAGCATCTCACTTATCTGCGACCACAGATCTACCCCACACACTAACTGCCTCCTGTCAACTGCAAACACAGTCAATGGTGGGTGAGGGCGACAGGGGCTTACAGTGGCTTTGATGTCATCATCCCTCTTTCAATTCGACATCTACAATCGCCCATATTACACTTTCTATGTTATCTACTCCCGGTACAGCCATGTTCCTGTTAACTATCTGAACTGTCCATACGTTTCCCATTACACCTCTTATGAAGCTATCAAGGCTATCAAATCAGCCGCATTCACGGGCTGCTGGTCCAATCAGAGACAGGAGGGGGCGGCCTGGCAGGTTGGTTCTGTGTGTTGGGTCTGGGCCGTCGGTCTGGTCTAACCTGACTGTGACGACACCGGATGAGCTCGGGGACTAAACGACGTGCTGTTTCAGACCACGGGAGGGAGAGGACAGGCGAGGCTGTCAGGGGATATCCTCTCCTCTGTCAAGTCTGCTGATGAGAGATGGAGAGGGAGGGAGAGAGAGGCATAGAGAGAGACATGGGGAGAGAGAGAGAGAGAGAGGGGGGGGGGGAGGAGGAGAGGAGAGCAGGGAGAGAGAGAGAGAGAGAGAGAGAGAGAGAGAGAGAGAGAGAGAGAGAGAGAGAGAGAGAGAGGAGAGCAGGGAGTGACAGGTAGAGATGGAGATTGAGAGAGAGAGAGAGAGAGAGAGAGAGAGAGAGAGAGAGACGGGGGAAAGAGAAAGGAGGAAAGAGAAAAAGCGTGAAAGAAGAATAGAACTGTTCCGTCATGACTTTGTTGACACTGTACACAAAGGCTCTGTGTGGAACTCGAGAACCACTCCCATGACTGCACCCTTGTAGCGCCACCGTCTAACACCTTCTCCGACACATCCCCAAGCTGCCTACTCGGCCACGAACGCCATCCAACAGCAGCAAACGTCCAGTTCACTGACTGCTGACACCTCATTTACAGCAGCCAAGCTCCTCTGCCTGTGAGCAGACCTGCTCCAACAAGTCCCAAAGCGAGTGGGCCCTCAGGACGCCAGCCTGGGGAGAGCAGAGGGAGGTGGCTGACACGAAGGAACAGCCCAGCCCACTGCTCCTGCCCGGAGCAGAGGGAGGGCGGCTCTGCACCAGAAGAGCAATCCTGTGGTTAACCAAAGGCACAGAAACCCAGGGAGGGAGGGATCCTTGCCTCAGAGATCAAGCTATGCTAGCTTGTCCCCTCACTCTACATATCCATATCTGAGCAGGGGGGAGCCACCAGCGCTTTGCTGTACCAGGTTTGAGTTTCACATGGGTGCCTTTTGTTGCTCAAATGGGAGCACAGGAACCTGTTTGACGACCGCGAGGGGAAAAAAAGAGAGAGAGAAAAAGGAGAAGAATGACAGATATGCCCGGCACCATGATTCATCATGTCGGTGCAAGTCTGAAAACAGGGCCCTTCCCAAGTCAAAAGCAGTATAAGTTTTGCAATTACAGGATTTTGAGGAATACACAGCCCTTTCCGTCCACTTTCATCGAAATCTGCCGACAGCGAGCTCACTGCTTTGCCTCTGATTTGCACAATGCTTCCAGATGTGAGAACAGATAGACTACATGAACCCCCCCCCCCCCCCCCAAACCCCACAGAATTAGCTTACAAACCGTTAGCTTCAAAGTTGACACGGACAACCCGAGGTGCACGTTCTCTGTGCGCGAGCTCGGTATCTTCCAAAGTGAGGAACACCCTTTTGCTGCTGGAGGAGGTAGAACAATTGGAGGAGGCTAATCCTATTCAGTGGATGTTTGAACACGGAAACCTCTCTCTTCCCTCCCGCTCTGCTTCCCCTGACCTCGCTCCCTGTCCCTGGTTCCTGCCAGGAAGTCCAGACGGCTGGAAAAGAGGCCCGCGCACTGCATCCATGTGTGTGTAGGGAGACACTGTGAATTTCTGGGTGTGTACTTGTGTGTGTGTGTGTGTGTGTGGCTGGTTCCTGCAGATGTGAGCCACCCCCAAACTGTGGTAGTCCACACTCCCATGCCTAACTCCTCAACCCATCCAAATTTAGCTCTCTGTGTTCTCTCCCCTCTCATTTTCGTAACCTTTGAATCGGACTACCCCGGGCTGCGAACAGAACAATGGCGTCGCCCTAGAGCATTCTGCTGAGGAAGGACAATGTTGGTTGTAAATTTGACAACAATACATAGCTAGAGAAGAGGAATAACGATGGGAGGAGAGCCCATGGAACCACATTTTTTTCAGTGCACTCAGAGCAACAGCTCACCCAACATACCTGTCCTGTGTGTGTGCGTGTGTGTGTGTGTTTGCAAGTGTGTGTCACTATTAGACCTGTAGGAATGTTCCCTTACACACCCACCCAAACCGGGTCGGGGAAGGAATGTGTTCACGGCTTTGGGGCCAACACAACAACACACACTCTCGCTCTCTCTCTCTCTCTCTCTCTGTCTCTCACACGCCCCATTCTCATCGCACTCAAAACGTAGGTGTCACCCTGTCAGCAGCAGGCAAATGTCTGAGGTATAAAGTCGACTCGTGCTGTAGATGTATGAAGTCTAAAGTAGATGTGGTCACCAAGAAGGTGACCCATAGCCACGAGAAGAGGCCATGAGATGTGTCACGTGACGCGATCGTCATTCACAGATTGATCGGTATGTGACTCACAACAGTGGTTGAACTTTCACCTCTCCTCTCATGTGCTTGGTCAACACATCACAACAACAGCAACAGGAGCCATTTAAGGAGGTTCGGTTTTTTCAGGGTTGTTTTTCTACAATCCAACCCAGTCCTCGCCCCTTTGCTTGCAAAATGAAGTTCCTGGTTTCCCATAAAACCCTCCGACAACATTTCCATGGGAAGTCGGTCTGTCCATCCCCTATCACATCCTACACGACACACGAATGACTCATTCTGATTAATCTTATCCTGTAAAGTCATGTACAAAATGTATACATTTTTCCTTTTGAACTTTGATGCGCAAATGCCCAAACCAATGTCAAAACATCCAATTTGTTGTTCCGTTCTAAGAATCTGGTATAAGACAAAAAAGGTTCAATCAAACCTGTATCGGTAAAACCCGGGGCCAAACGGACTCACAACAAGCTACTAAACAGTGAACAGTCAATACGCGTCTTCATTTGAGGCTAAACTGACAGTTTACCTGGAACTTGGGGTGAGCAGAATCATCCTGGAGTTAGTTTCTCTCTCCCTCAGTTTTCTTGCCACAGTCCCAGATCACAGCAACAGGTTGTTGTGTTTCTCCCTCTCTTTCTTTTCTCCAGTCTGAGCCTTTCCTCACTCTGTCCCTTCCTCCTCCTCGGCCCCTCCCCCAGCCCCTCCCCCTGCCCCTCCCTCTGCCCCTCCTCCTCCTCTGAAGTTCTTTTCACCTGGGGCTCAAAGTTCCAGCCCTGGTTGTAAGAGCTCTGGACTCGACTGTGTGTGTGTGTTTGTCTTTGTGTGTGTGTGTGTGTGCGTGAGGGAGGGAGGGAGATCTCTTTGTGTGTGTGCAAGGTTTCAGTCTGCCTGCCTCCTCTCTCTGTGTTCATTTCCTGTTCCAACTTCAGAGAACTGAGAGGGAGTGAGGCAGGAAGAGAGAGAGGGTGAGAGAGAGACAGGCAGGGACACAGAGAGATACAGAGACAGGGAGAGAGAGAGAGGGAGAGAGAGAGAGAGAGAGAGAGAGAGAGAGAGAGAGAGAGAGAGAGAGAGAGAGGGGGGGGGGGGGGGGTGAGGCCTGATTGTGTGGGAGGTGGGTAGACTGTGAGGGGTGGACTATGAGGTCAAAGACAAATGAGTTGAGAGGATAGGAGAGTAGGTTTGTCAGGGAAACTGGGGGGACATTTGGAGGGCAGTCAATCTCATTCAGGGGTCTTTGTGATGTTGTAATTGAGTAAAGTACCATATGTCTGTAAGAAGTTAACTTCAAATGTTTCTGGGAAAGAAGTAAAAACCATTTTTATTTTATTTTTTACCCCTACCTTTCTTTAAACTATTTCATTCGGATTCCCAAGTCAGATCTCACCTACTCATCATCATTTAACCATAAATTACGCAGAACCATTATTTCTTTTTAAGATTGTATAACGATCATCATTTGGTTCACTGAAGAAACAACTAAAGTCGAGGACAACCCAAAGGTAAATGAAACTAATTTAGAAGGCTACATGTATCATCAAGCCATCGTCATGTTGAAAACATCATGTCAAAGTCTACCTAAATTATAAATCATAAAAACAAAAAGTGAAATGCCTACCAAGTTATATCTTAGACTTTGTGTGCGGGGCCCGATGAAATCCTTGTGAATGGCGCCCTCTGGCGGATATACTGTATGCTCACATCTCATTGGCCCCCAGTTCAGCATGACTTAATATGTCATAGTGAATGGAAACGTGATAAACCCCTAGCCCTTCATCTTAGGGTTGAAGCTACCCCTATTTAAGCCAGACGTTCATGTCAGAATAAATGCTGATGTCATTCTTGTCGAATCCTGCATCGTGACGTGTGTGAGGGTACATGGTAAGGTGTGTATGGGGTTAAAGGAACGACAGCGTGTCAATTCAATCATGGGTTGTGTGCAAATTCCCCCAAAATGACGAATGAACGAAAGGCTCACATTGCGTTCAGCTACACCCTCACTCCTCTGCCTTCCTTTTGAATGCCATCCGCTCCTCTCTCAATGTCAGAATAGTCGTACGTGCGCTCTCTGCTTTGTTTCCTCCTTCTTTCATTTCCTGTTCCACAGCCGGAGGCGGGAAGGGACAAGAGGAGAGTGACTTTGAGATGATTGTGACTCATGGCTGACTCATCGCTCCCCCCCCCCCCACCTCGTTCCCTCACAGCTCCAGGAATAGCACCAACGCAGGGTCCATTCAGGTGGAACCAACTTCTAGCCTTTCAGCTTCAGTCAACAGGGCTGGGTATCAGTCCACAGAGAGTGTGTGTTGAGGGAGGGAGGGAGGGAGGGAGGGAGGGAGGGAGGGAGGAGGGAGGGAGGGAGGGAGGGAGGGAGGGAGGGAGGGAGGGAGGGGAGGGAGGGAGGGAGGGAGGGAGGGAGGAGGGGGGGGAGGGAGGAGGGCGGGAGGGGAGGGAGGGTCACAAAGGTCTGCGTCCTAACATGTTTCAACAACACACCCTTCAAAATAACCTGAGTATGTGGTCAGTTGCGTATACTGTCCCAGGTTCCGGAGGTCTGCGCAGTAGGGCCGGCCATGTCGACTGTATCGCTGGGCGATGCGACTGAAGCTTTGTCTGTTTCCAGCAGCACACACCACCAACACTAACCCTCAGCATAACAAGTGCGGCGTTGCCGTGGCAACGGGCTCCGGCTGTTCTCCCTCCACCTTTTTGCACCACTCACCCCCTTTCTATATCGAGTCCTCCAGGGTGGTTAATCATCGGAGGTAATCTGATATGATCACATTACAATGTGTACAACATTTTCAGGTGCTTGTTGTAGAATTGAGACAAACTGCTGGCCTTCAGTCGTGGCCTTTCAGGCACGTGAGTACAAGCAGTGCGTGTGATCTCAAGGTCACAGATCTGGAGGATCTCTCAGAGGAGAAGAGAAGGAGGTCATCAGAAGTGCACTGTGAGGAGAACCATCTCACGTAACGTTGGTGTGTTTTTTCATCTGTCGGTTATCTCCGGAAAATGTCGCGTGGGGACGGAAGTCACCCCACTGCAGAGTTCTATCCCTCTTGTTGACAGACAACCATCCGCATCCCCCTCTCATCGTTAGGTTTGCCTGGACGGATCTGAGGGAAATCACGATGAAGAACGCTGTTGTATTTCTGTACATCTTGCTATGTCTTTCCTTCTGGCTTTCTCTCCCCCCCCCCCCCCCCCCCCCCATGTGCATACCCACTGTTTGCTAACACTGAAGAGTGGCAACTCGGACACTTGTGTCCTTTCCGCAGACACACTTGGCGCAGGTTCACCGAGGGATTCAATCTTGTCAAACAGCCCCTTCTGACGCCCCCTGTCCCCTACTCCTTCCCGTGCCTGACCGAGGGGAACAGACTTGATTGCTTTCTACCTTATTAAGGCCGCCGCGGCGTGGACGTTGCCCGATGTTATTTTTAACCTTATCTCTCCAGCGTGAGTCCATCAATTCTTTGTTGTGTCCACATGAATGGGCTCTGGAGAGTGACAGGGGGAGCCATCATCACTTTGTTGGTATGACGTCCCTCTGCCCACCTCTGCAGGGAGGCTTACAGGCTGTCAATAGTGGTTAGACACAAGGTAACTAGGAAGAAGAACTGTCTGGAAAGAATATGGTATGGAAAGAGAGAGAGAGAGACAAAATGGGGAGGTAGGATTCGATGGAGTAAGAGAGAGGAACGAGCTGTTCAGAGGGGTCACGGTGGAAACCAGTTTTCTGTTTTCAATAAAAGCATAGTTTATTTTTCAAGCATTGTTGCGTGGTTGACAGGACAAAAACTATATTTGTTGCCATGTTAGTCTGATGACATTGTCTTGGAATGGTCATCTCATTCATTTGTAACAAAGTTGAAGGCCACCTTCCATTTAAATAATTCAATAATTACATGAGAATGGACTAAAAAACCTTTAATGTCTAATTAACTAATTACAAAGGAACCAATCTACTATCTTGGTGTGGCATTATATAAAGAGTTCACACCCTGACCATCACAGAAGAAGAGTTTATTAAATATTGCTCACTGAAATGGCATCATTAAAGTCGGTCATGTAATGTCGATTATTACCGTAAATTAGAATAAGGCTAAACAACCTGATTTATCTTACCACCGTGGTACCTTACCAACAACCTCAACGAGTCAAGTGGAAGCATAATTGTCACTGAAAACGAATGAGGGCGCCACAGATCCATAGATAACATCAAGCGTTATGGAGAAAGTGCAACATTGAGTTGACAAGTTATGAATTTGACAATTTTTGGGAAGACTGCGATAGGCCGTCCATGACCTTGTTCACTTCACCACCGACTGTCTGGGTTGATTGAACGTAGCCCGTCAGAAGGAGGTGTAAGACATTTTTTTATGTTATCTTGTCCCCCTTTCTGAGTTGGTGTGGGTGAACCATCTATTTTTAGCAGCAACAGACGAGTCACGTGGCAGGGGGAGACGTCAGTAATGTTGTTGTTGGTGGAGGAGCTGCGAATATGGAGGAAAGAGAGAGTTGTGACAGGAAAATGTAGACATCTTCTCATAAAAAAGACAACCGAAACGACCGCATAGAGGTGCAACGGTTATCGAGCGGTTCCCGAAGACGTGAGGAGGTGATCGACTATCAGGTAGATAGCAAAATGGGCTGGACAAAATTATGATACTTAACACATTGTTCGCTCACTGCTAACGTTGCAGCTGTACTGAAGCAGCTAGCTCATATTTTGTTGAGTTACTGTAGGATGGCTAGTGCTAGCAGCTTGGCTAGCCTGGAGGCTAGCTATAACATCAGCAAGCTATAAACGTCATTGCCACTGATCTTTCTTTGATGTTGGTTTTGGTTGCCATGCCAACTGACAGGTAACGTTACTAGCGATGACATTTAGCTAGATGACGTAGCTGTTACAGTAGCTAGCTAGCTAGCCATATTTAATGTATGCACTTTTAGCTTACTAAAACTGGTTTTGAGGCGTATTCGTTGTAACACCTTTAACAACTGCTTCAAACCAGCTTTCTAGCTAGCAGGCGTCTGCAAGTGAGGGAACGTTAGCTAGCAATGTTTAATGAGGAAAGCTAGATATCTACTGTCATTTTACAGTCCTGCTTGCTATGTACGATCACTCAGCTTGCTAGCTCGCTACTTTATTATTGTCGGATTTTAGTGTTTGTCTTGAGTACAGAGAATTACGTTAAACCAGTGGATATCTGGTACGATGAGTGATTGTGCAGATGTGAAGGAGGTAAATGGCTTTACACACATGTACGCTGTTGGACACCAATGACCTGTTGCATGCCTACCGGTAATTACTAAAACGTATTCCACAGTGTCTAACTATGTGGCAAGCCAAGGTTTTTCTTGTGACTTTAATCAAATCTTGATGATCAACGATGCACTCTCTAAGTAGCCTCCATTCTCCTCATCCAATAGACGTTCGTCTTTGATCTATCTACCAGGGGCCAATTTTCTGTTTTGAATGGACTTTGGTAGAAATCATTGCAAGTTGTTTGTCCAATTTGGAAATAATGATATCATAAAAAGAACCTGATTTGCCGTCGTCGTCGTCCATGAGATGAGAGTGCATGCACAAGATTGCATTCAGACGGTTCCGGTTACATGGTTTGTTTGGATACAGAAAAAGGCATTTTGAGCTGTGGGGTTTTGTGTTGGGTGAATGGGGACATCATTCACGTGTTGCTGGTGACAGCTGACATGTTGGTGGTGCTGTTGTGTTGCACTGTAGCTGAATGCCCTTAAGCCAAAGTTAGCACCCTAAGGAGGGAAAGTGGACTAGCATACAGCTGACCCGGTTCTGACCTGCAGTAGCCAGGCTTACACACTGAGGCAATGAGAAGGGAGATGGTCAAGAAAAGATATTGCCTATATCCTCTGAAACCACATTAGTGACTGTCTGATTAAGGAGCAGCCTGGTCAGATAAGCTGCATCTGTAGATTGGAAGAAAAAAAAAAGAAGAAAAAAGAAAAGAAATGCTTTGCTTTCCACTTGCGTATTGTGCAAGGCCCAAACGGGCTGATTCTTCGTGACGGTTAAGAGGCCGGCTTGCGTCAGTTGCTTCAACAGGCTCTCGAGACAGACGAGGGCCCAGCCTCTGATTGGCTGTGTCCTCTGTCAACGTCAAGTTCCCAACTCAGGGGCCAATCACTGTCCTCTGAGTGCCCAACAACACAAGCCACTGAGGGGGGCGACCTTCTTGACCCCTGCATGTTATCAAAGCTGGCTATTTGGAGTCTTCTCTCCATTTTACCTGTGGTCTCCACCCGGAGTACACCTTCCCAAGCTCTCACTGGAGCGCGTGCTTGCTAAGGTCGGACGTCGAACTGCAAGGCTATTTCAGCTGAACCGAAAGAGTGTTCAAATGACGCCGCCCGCGACAGATGTGGAGATTTAGTGGTCGAGTTCCCTAATCTCTCTTTAACGAGGCTGGTGGATGGGTCGCGGATTGACAACACTTTACGGGCCAGAGTCCTGGTCACTCGCTTCAGTGGTCAGCGGACACTGTAGAAACGAAGCCAGCAAGCCGTCAGTTGGTCTTTAGAGGCCGACTACGAGAGGTTTGGCTTGTGTGGCTCATGTTGTGTGTTGACAGCTTCATTATACTTAAGTGACCTTTGTATGTCTTTCTAGGAAGACTCAAGCATGCATGCAGTCGAGTGACATCACCCCTCGTCTATTTATGGCACTATAACCAAAGGTTAAACATAAACGATGTTGTCTGCACTATTCTTGGGAAAAACACGTCTTTATGACTTTATAGGAATTTTACAGGCTATTTTGGGAATTTTACTGCCAAAGAGCTTCAACTGTCTGTCTAATCATTGACTGGCCTGAAATCTCCATGAATGGGGGATAGGAAATCAAGAATTTAAGAACACAATGACTTGATATCCGACACGCACACGTGATCACTGTTCAGCTCCCGAACAGAACCTTGGAGATCCGATTAGCCTGCATGGTGGAATGTTTCGGAGTCCAGAGTGACGACGGGGCTGCTCCGTGGGCTGCAGCCTGCCTGTCTGCCTGCCTGTCTGCCTGTCTGTCTGCCTGTCTGCCTGTCTGTCTGTCTGTCTGTCTGCCTGTCTGCCTGTCTGCCTGTCTGCCTGCCTGCCTGTCTGTCTGCCTGTCTGCCTGTCTGCCTGTCTGCCTGCCTGCCTGCCTGCCTGCCTGCCTCCCAGCCAGGTGCTGCTTGGCATGCAGGGTGAGGCGTCAAGGGGAGACACGGCCGCCCCATCCCCGGGAGAGGAACACCGCAGTGGGCTGTTTGTCTCTCCTTTCTCCTTGAGATTCTGCCACACAGGCTCTCTCTGCAGCCTAGACTCGGTGTGTGTGTGTGTGTGTGTGTGTGTGTGGGGGGGAGGGGGAGTAAGAGTGTGTTGGAGCGTGTGTGCGTTCAGCTACTGTGCAGGCGCAGCAGGCTTTTTGGCAGACTTAGTGTGTGTCACTCGTGTCCCCATGTTTGGTACTGTTTATAACAGCACCAAATATCCTCCTTATGAGGCTCTGCTGTTTGAACCTCTGCATATAGACAGACAGACAGACAGACAGGAAGGCTGGCAGGAAGGCAAGGACAAACAGCTAGGCCGAGTGACAGAAAACAGAAACGGGCAGCATTGGAGTGTGGCATTGAATGGATACTTCATCACCGTGTTGTCATTGAAGATGACAGCGACCAATTGAAACATAAACAACATTGATTTTTTCCAAGCGGCACTCACTTCTGTAGTTGCATGATCAAACTAAATGAGTTTCAGATCCCAGCCCCAATCCCAGCCCCAGCCCCAGCCTCAGCCCCAGCCTCAGCCTCAGCCCCAATCCCAGCCCCAGCCCCAACCCCAGCCCCAGCCTCAGCCCCAACCCCAACCCCAGCCCCAGCTCCAACCCCAGCCCCAGCTTCAGCCTCAGCCCCAGCCTCAGCCCCATTCCTATTTCCAGCCCCAGCCTATTTCCAGATTGTTTTTAGCTGTGACTAGCAGCTCTATAGCTCACTCGGTTGGTCCACAAAACATGCATGGATGTACGCGGTCGCATGTCACAGCTTAACTCACGCTCATTTGGAAGTGTTGATTACACCTATCCAATTCCTCCCTACTAGGGGATGGTAAAGGACGCCTGTGATTGGAGGACTTCATTGTCTGCCTGGCAAATTGTCCCAGGTAGCTAGGCACTACTTCCTGATTCTTAAGTCAGACAAGTAGCATACTTTCACTGACCAGGTGCCCGATTAACTTTCTCACCTCTCTCTCTCTCTCTCTCTCTCTCTCTCTCTCTCTCTCTCTCTCTCTCTCTCTCTCTCTCTCTCTCCTCTCTCTCTCTCTCTCTCTCTCTCTCTCTCTCTCTCTCTCTCTCTCTCTCTCTCTCTCTCTCTCTCTCTCTCTCTCTCTGTCAATTCAATTCAATTGAGCTTTATTAGCATGACAGTCATTACAACCGTATTACGAAAGCAAGAGGCACAATAACAGACAACCATACATCAACAACACCATTCAAAAACCAAAGGAACGACCGTCAGTATTGTCCGGAACATGTGGTAACAACAAACACTCTCTCTCTCTCTCTCTCTCTCTCTCTGTAAGGCTGCACAGAAGACAAAAATACGCTTTGTCTTCGACAAAACACCCAGATATAAGAGACGCCCCATGCCTTTATATTACTTCCACAGTTTTTTGTCAGTGTTCATGGCTGTGGTACCGGTGTGGATAGGGACAGCTCGTCGGCAGCTAGAACCAGAGAGATGCCTCTTGCCCATGGGGGATCTTAGAACAGACATCCCATTCAGCCCAGGGCACTGAGACAGAGACAAACACGGCAGGCGCTCTCTCTAGGGTTAGCGGAGGCCATGCGGGAAACGGTGAGACGGCAGGATGCAACACAATCAAAGCCCTTTGCTCCAATTCAGCCGCTTCCAGACCTGGAGCTTTGCTCCGCAGGCCAAGAGCAGCGCTTCGCTCATCCTGCCAAAATATGCTTGTTGTGTCGATTCGATTTGAAGAAGGGGACCATACACAGGAATTAGCATGAGCAAGTGTGTAAAGGTAGCCCGGCTCTGCCTTCCTACGTACTTCCGCTCAATTTGGATTTTGCTTGTGTACTAGGTCTGGGATGTCGGTTCTGAAGTCGGTTTCCAGAAACAATTTTTTTGTAGGTCCAATCAGCGAACAGAGGGAGTGGCTGAGAACGATGACGTTAATGTTGTGCACTTGTTTGAGTAGTTCAGTAATGGCGGCGGAGAAAGATGCGAGCGAAACTATTCTGCGGTTGTGGCAACGCTGCCGAATATAGGTTAAAGCCGGAGCAAGAACATTCCTTGCTGAGTTTTGTTGGTGGCCATGATGTTGTGGCCCTCCTCCCCACGGGGTTCGGGAAAAGTTTGATTTTCCAGCTACGCAGCTAGCTCCGTTACAGTAGTGGTGAAGGAGTTGGCTAATGCTTGCGATTGGCTATGGCAAATCAGAGTGGCTCTGGGTGGATCCAATAGTTTTAAACTTCAACAGAGGACCCGCCTTCAAGGAAGTTAACGTTTGTCAATCGAGACATCCCAGATCCTCTGTACAAATGAAATGTACGAGGGTCTGGTTAGGACCAGGCTAGTGTAAGGGTGCCAGATTTCGCCACTCGGGCTCATTGTCATCGGCAGTCCTTGGCAGGTTGAGGTCATAGCGGGTTGAGGTCATAGCGGGTTGAGGTCATAGCGGGTTGAGGTCATAGCGGGTTGAGGTCATAGCGGGTTGAGGTCATAGCGGGTTGAGGTCATAGCAGGTTGAGGTCATAGCGGGTTGAGGTCATAGCGGGTTGAGGTCATAGCAGGTTGAGGTCATAGCATGTTGAGGACATAGCAGGTTAAGGTCATAGCAGGTTGAGGTCATAGCAGGTTGAGGTCATAGCGTGTTGGCTTTTTGCCTAAAGTCCAGTTGTAGGAAAATACACCCACAAGATGGGCTTCTTGCACACAGGGCCGCTAAAGTGGATGAGACCTAATATAATACACATCATATGTGTACTATTGGTTTCTGATATTATATGTTAGCTTATCATTGGTGTAACCTATGTTCTGAGTACGTAGTCATGTTATGCCAGGTTGCTTTGCGTCGTCTTGTCCAAAGAATCTCAGTGCCCAGTCTGACCCTGTGTTGTCCGGTGCATCTGACAATAAAAGCCCTGAACGTGGACTTGAACGCATCCCAGTGGTTTTAGATCGAGCGGTTTCAGTATCTGTAATGCGATTAGCCCGGCTAACTAGCTAAACCGCCCTTTCCCACTTCCTGCCTCATCCTCTCCACTCCACTTGGCAGCGCTGGCTCTCGGACCAACCGGCCTCATGGATGAACGAGGCTCGGCCCCTCGCCTCGCCGACGAGAGGCCGGCCCTGCTTGTGGGGCATCGCTGGCAGCCCCGCGACGAGGCTGCCCTCTGCCGTCCTCGCCTCTTAAGAGCATTAAGCCTGCGATTAGCCGTTTGGGCACCACTCCCAAACCTCTTTCCAGGACTTGCTGAGGAAAGTGTGGAGGGGCCGGGGGATAGGCAGCTGGGTGGGTAACACCCTGATTCCCCAGCTGGATGGATTGCGGAAGGCATGCGGCAAAAAAAAAAGAAAAAAAAGAGCTGTGTCGTGCTTTTGATGGCTTTTCCTTTTAAGTTTGCTGACATCCCAGCTTGCCAGATCCGGACGGAAGCAGAGCTCGGTGGGGTTAGCGATCTGTAGCTGCCCCGTGTTAGCTCCAGCACTGACGCCTGATGTGCCCCTGTCGTTGCAGCCACTGGCCACAAGGTGAAGCCACATAGCCAGGAGAAACTCCCTCCAAAAGGCTGGAACAGGAAGGTCCCCCCGACCAGAGACTGGCTCACAATCTGCTCTTTTATCAACACAGTTAGGCTGAGACACCTTAGAGTCATCAGAGCAGGAGACGGGACTGGACCCCAGGGTGGGAGATTTCAGGGAACAGAGGATGGCTGGCTGGCTGGCTGCCTGTCTGTCTGCCCGCCTGTCTGCCCGTCTGTCTGTCTGTCTGTCTGCCCGCCTGTCTGCTGTCTGTCTGTTTGTCTGCCTGTCTGTCTGTCTGTCTGCCCGCCTGTCTGCCTGTCTGTCTGCCCGCCTGTCTGCCTGTCTGTCTGCCGCCTGTCTGTCTGCCTGTCTGTCTGCCTGTCTGTCTGTCTGTCTGTCTGTCTGTCTGCCCGCCTGTCTGCCTGTCTGTCTGCCCGCCTGTCTGCCTGTCTGTCTGTCTGTCTGCCCGCCTGTCTGCCTGTCTGTCTGCCTGTCTGTCTGCCTGTCTGTCTGCCTGTCTGTCTGTCTGTTTGTCTGTCTGTCTGTCTGTCTGTCTGTCTGTCTGCCTGTCTGTCTGTCTGCCCGCCTGTCTGTCTGTCTGCCCGCCTGTCTGCCTGCCCGCCTGTCTGCCTGTCTGTCTGCCTGTCTGTCTGCCCGCCTGTCTGCCTGTCTGCCTGCCTGCCTGTCTGTCTGCCTGTCTGTCTGTCTGTCTGTCTGCCTGTCTGCCTGCTGGCTGGATGTCTCTGAATAAGACCAGGCACTTTCCAGGTCCACCCTCAGTGTCTGTAGTGGAACCTTGATGATGAAGGTTTAGGAGCTTCAACCATGTAAAGACTCATTATTACGTGTTTCTAGGTTTGACAAGACATGATCGTCAATGCGTCATGTTCATTCAGCTGTGTGACAAAGTATGTCCATGTAGTTGATGTCTTTTGCTGCGGATAAGGTCTGCTAGACAACCAAACCACTTTTTGCTAAGAACATCCACAACACACACAGCAATGTGTCTAGAAACTGCTTCTTTAGCCTGGAGCAATCAGAGCAGATCACTGTTTGGCGCTTGTGATTAACTTGACATAACTATGTGGAAATTAATTTAATCTGTTACCTAAGTGTTTTGTAATAGAGGGTAATTATATTAGTTCGAGTACATAAAAAAAATCTATGTAATTCTCGCATGACAAATGTGGCTCCCTTATGATTCCATTGTACATTGCAGACAATTATTCTAACCAGTGTTGCCAAGGCGATACTGAGAGGCAGTATCATGTAGTCATGTTTGGGGGCAGTATGGGTACTGTAGTCATGTTGGGGGGCAGTATGGGTACTGTAGTCATGTTGGGG
>NC_061076.1:16019736-16032841 GCF_021917145.1 Hypomesus transpacificus | reverse complement strand
TTGGGGGCGGGGAGCGGACCGGGAGCGGATGGAACGAGAGGGATAGCGGGAAGGGAGAGAGGAGGAGGAGGGCGGGGAGGAAGGCCAGCGAGGAGGGGGAGGGCGGCAAAGTTGTATCGGGGCCTCCTCACCAGAACAGTCCAACTGACCGGGAGACAGACCGGAACTCTGCCAGAGCCCCACGGGAAAACGGAAAGGAATCCAAAAACGGTGCCCGTTGCGATGAATAGCGTTAGTGGCGGTTTGGGGGCCCGGGAGACAACAGCGGAGCTGCTTCCAAGAAGCATCTCTCTGGCTGCACCCTCCACACCTTAAGCCCCTCTGCTCCCTGTCCACCTTCGGCCCCTTAAGCCCCTCTCCTCCACTCTCTGTCAACCCGCCCCCTAGAACGCCCTCCCCTGCTTAGGGTGTCAGACACCGAGCAGGTTTTGCAGGCTCGTCTCAGAGCTAATCTGACCATGACCCGGCTTTGGCCCTCGCCCTTTGACGCTTCCTGGATTACATTCCCCCCCCCTCTCTGTATTGATAGCCCACCAGCGCTATAATTAGCAACAGGTACTCTGAGGGCTGGCGAACTCCCACAGAGCTCAATAAGGGAGCAAATGGAGGACACGCACACCGTGGCCTGGGAAGGGACTTTTGGATGGCGACAGACGGAACCGATCGGGTTTTCAGGATCAAATGACAATGAATTCACGATGGGGCGGTGTCGTTGGCGCTCTCCGAAGTTGTACAAATCCTGTTTTTCGGAGGGACCCTGCTAGTGCTTGCTAGGTGGCTCCTCCGCGTGAGGGGAGACGTTAGGCTGAGTGAGGTTCAGCGTGACCCAAGACCCCCGCCCCCCCTCTCCTCCGGTGGCAGACGTGCCGCGCCAAAACGCCTCGCACAGGTCAGACGTCGGTTCTCAAAGCACACCGTTTTTTAGGGCCTAGCCACAACGGGTCCCATTCCACCTCAACTCGAACTCGGACTGAACTGAAGCAGTTACATCATCCGTACAGAGAGCCGTGGTCCACGACCTGGACCTGTGATGGGATGGGAGGGCGGGGGGGGGGGGGGGGGGGGGGGGCAGTCACAGGGGTCAGTCTGGTGATTGGTCCATACGGAGTGTCTGGAACTCCCTGCCGATGCTCTGAATATCTGTTAGCTTCCGACTGTGACCTCAGAGGTAGCTCACTTTGAGATCTAAACATCTACCTGGCCTCTCGGCTAACGGGCAGTCGTACACCGTTGGTCAACCAGTGAGCTAAATGTCACTCCTGTCGAAAGAAATCCCTTTGCATCTCTTGACCTGGAGCCTTTCCACGTGTGCAGTCAGTGCCTGGTCTGGAGCTTGTGTTGTCCTAAAGCCCAGAGACGTTCCTTAAGTTCTTCTCCTTTCACATTAATACCAGTAAAAAACCCTCCTTCCCTCCCTCCTTCCCTCCCTTCTTCCCTCCCTCCCTCCCCCAAATCTGAACTCTGGGTAACACTAGGCTTACGTAAACAAGGTGGCCCCTGCTGACCACTATCTTACTGGAGAGGCCATAAAACAGTTGGTCAAGCTTAGAGGGGTCAGAGAGCGCACTCACACACTCAAACACGCACGCCAGGTCTACTCGAGGGAGCCCATGAAAGAAGAGCCGCGGCACATTTGCATGCCTTTGTCTTAACCAATGACTGCCAAGAGCGGTTTCCGTTTCAATAGCTAGCTAGCGCAACATGCTAGCGGACAAACTTTGTAGCGCCACGGCGGGTGACGTTTTTGTCTCCTCGTGGGGCCGGCCGCAAGCCACAGCTTTCGTAAACGTGTTCACCGACCGACTGTTCGATGCTTGATAGGTTGATATTTCTGACCCTCCCTCCCTCCTTCGCCCAGCAGTGGAGGTGAAGACCAGCCTGCCCTCAGGGATGCAGAGCCCAGTAGCGGGCGGCGGCGGCGGTGAGCCGTGTGGAGGCGGGGGCCCCGTGGACCTACGCACCGACCCCAGGCTGGGGCCCCTGTCCGGGGGCGTCGGCGGCAGCGGCGGCGGGGGCGGGGCGGCCGTGGACCCGGCGCTGCGCGAGCAGCAGCTGCAGCACGACCTGCTGCTCCTCAAGCAGCAGCAGGAGATGCAGAAGCAGCTGCTCTTCGCCGAGTTCCAGAAGCAGCACGAGGTGCTCACGCGCCAGCACGAGGCCCAGCTGCAGGAGCACCTCAAGGTAACGGGAAGCGCCGCCCCACGCACTTCCTGTGGGGGGGGGGGGGGTGCTGGGAGGGGGAAGGAGGGGGGAGGGGGGAAAGAAGGAGGGGGAGGCTTGTCTGTGAGGGCGGGGGAGCGGAAGCAAGCCCACATGTTGATGTCGTCGCCGTTAGCCAGATTTGACGCAGCTCCACAAGAGTACGTCGACCTGAAAGCGAGGGGGGAAAAACCGAAGATTATCGACACATAACAGCTAAAGATAAGGGGGAGGAGGGGGGCTAATAACGGCTCATAACGAACACTTACCTGAGGTGGGAACAGAAGCGCTGGGGGTTGCGGGCTGGTTGGCGGGCGGGGTGTGGTGTGGTGTGTGTGGGCGGAGCTTCATTTGACGCTGTCCCCCCCGTGGCTCTGCGGCCGCGCGGGCCTCCATGCAGCAGCAGCAGGAGCTCCTGGCGGCCCAGCAGAGGCAGGAGCTGGAGCAGCAGAGGCAGCAGGAGCAGCAGAGGCAGCAGGAGCAGCAGAGGCACGAGGAGCTGGAGAAGCTGAGGCTGGAGCAGCAGCTCATCATGCTGCGCAACAAGGAGAAGGGCAAAGAGAGTACGCCACACACACACACACACACTTACGTAGACACACACACTGGTTTTTCTAACCTAGTGGGGCCCAACCATTCACTCCCATTCAAAATGGTGTTATCTCTAACCGCTAAGCCTTGACCTTAAGTCTTCGTGGAATTCTAACCCCAACATTCATGATGACCCTAAAACCCCCTGAATAAGCATTGGACGTTATGGGGCCCAGCCAAAGAGCCCCACAGAGTCGAGTTTTTCCACACACTTTAGCGCTGGTGTCGTGACGAGGCCTGCCCCCCTGCGTGTGCTGACGCGGTGTGCTTCCCCCTCCAGGTGCCATCGCCAGCACGGAGGTCAAGCTCAAGCTGCAGGAGTTCCTGCTGAACAAGAAGGAGCCCACGGGACTCAACCATTCCTTCCCCCAGAAATGCTGGTGAGGAGATGCCCTTCATTCCTGGTGTCTCTCTCCCGCCTCCTCTCTCCCCCCGCCCGCCCGCCCGCCCGCCCCTCCCTCCCCTCTCTCTCTTATGTCCAGTTACAATGTTCTGCTGGATTGTGTCTGACTGGACCATACCTACAGTGGCCTGTAACCATGTGACCTGCTGTGTTTGTGGTTGCCCAGGGGTGCCCACCACACCTCTCTGGACCAGGGTTCCCCCCCCCAGAGCAACACTCCCGGGACCCCCCCCCTCCTATAAGCTGCCCCCCCTGCTGGGGGCCTACGAGGGCAAGGACGACTTCCCCCTCCGCAAGACAGGTAGCCGGCTGCGCCTGTGTGTGTGTGTGTATTTGTGTGTGTGTGTGTGTGTTTGCGTGTGCGTTTGTGTGTGTTTGTGTGTGTCTGTTTGTGTGTGTGTGTCTGTGTGTGTGTGTCTGTGTGTGTGCGCGCGGCGCTGGCTCACTGTGGAGGAAGGAACGCGTGTGTGCGTGCGCTCGCTAGCCCGGGGTCCACAGGGTGGTGTCGTGCCTCCATTAGCGTCCCCGTGTCCCTGCGTGAGTCAGAGTGAGTCATCCAATCAGGTGCATCGGGGAAATGGTGAACACGCACCAGCCCACCCACACGGATCTCGACGTCCCCCCCCCGTCCAGCACTTCCAGTTAATACGCGAATCAAAGACAAATGACTTCCATAAGAGGATCGTGGAGGCCTTGTGAATGCCGCCGAGGTAAATCTCATTCCCTCTGTTTACTGTTGCGGCCCTTCCGTCGTTAATTGGAGGACCGGGCATCCTGTTGTTGCCTTGGCTTGCTTTCAATTGGCTCGTTTGCATAGCGTACCTGTTTTTATCTTCTTGGGTTTAAGTCGTCAGCAAACACCTCGACGCAACGTGCGGTTCCTCGGCGGCCCGTTTTGGACGGGATTTCGGATGATGCGTATCACTAGCCACGTCCTCAGTGGACGTTTTGATACGTGCGTGTGTGTGTATGTTCTTCACCCCTCCTCCTCCCTCCCCCCCCTCATCCATTCTGACACCCGCTTCTCCAAACACTTTTATCTGTAATGACATTAAATCCATCCCAAAGCCACGGATGGCATTACAGCTCTTAAGTCGCGGGCTGTTCCCCGTTGGTGTGCGCGTGTCCGCGTGCGTGGCGGGCGCGGCGTGTTTGACCGACGTCACGGCGCACGTCATTGGGCAGATTTAACCCCGGGGCTTTTGCATAATTGCCCCAATTCCTATTTGTTTCCAGCCTCCGAACCTCCCTGTTTTAGCAGACCTCCCTTAGCTTGATTAGTTCTGTCCGTCAAAACGCCAACAGCATCAACTGTTGAAGAGGTGACCAGCTGTTCTGACCAGGCGGGAGCCCCCCCGCCAGAGCCCTGCCCCCACACGCAGGGCTGCAGGCCTGGGCCGCGACTGCCTGGTTGGGTGGGTGGGTCCCTGGTTGATCTCCTCGCCCTCATTTTTGTCTCTCTCTCTTCCTCTCGCGCTCTTTCTCTCTCTCTTTCTGTCTGTCTCGGTGTCTCTCTCTCTCTCTCTCTTCCTCTCGCGCTCTTTCTCTCTCTCTTTCTGTCTGTCTCGGTGTCTCTCTCTCTCTCTTTCTGTCTGTCTCGGTGTCTCTCTCTCTTTCTGTCTGTCTCTGTGTCTCTCTCTCTCTCTTTCTGTCTGTCTCGGTGTCTCTCTCTCTCTCTGTCTGTCTCGGTGTGTCTCTCTCTGTCTGTCTCGGTGTCTCTGTCTCTCTCTCTCTTTCTCTGTGTGTCTCTCTCTCCCTCTCTCTCTGTGTGTCTCGGTGTCTCTCTCTCTCTTTCTCTGTGTGTCTCGGTGTCTCTCTCCCCCCGGCAGCGTCGGAGCCCAACCTGAAGGTGCGCTCCAGGTTAAAACAGAAGGTGGCCGAGAGGCGGAGCAGCCCCCTGCTGAGGAGGAAGGACGGCACGGTCATCAGCACCTTCAAGAAGAGAGCCATCGACATCTCCGGTGGGCACACACACACTCACACACACACTCACACACAGAATGCAGCGTTGCCCATCGCGGTCACGTTTCAGCTCGCCGAAGCTCGAATCAGGTCGACTCCCGTCTGCTTATCTCCAGCCGTGCTGGCCAAGCATCTCCTTTAGAGATCCCCCACGTCACAGCTGACGCTGTCGCGCTTAAAAGTGGACGTTCGGTCGGCCGGCACCCTGATGCCTGGCGTCCGGATTGACCGCGTTTCCCAGAAAGCCGGGCAGCTTGCGTAAGCCACTTAGCCTGTCGCCACCCGCTCGTCATCAGATCGCTGTCCGATCCACTCAGCCGGCCAAGCCAAGGAAGGAGCCATCCCAGTCCAGCCTAATGATCCTAGCCCAGCTTAATGATCCTAGCCCAGCTTAATGATCCTAGCCCAGCTTAATGATCCTAGCCCAGCTTAATGATCCTAGCCCAGCCTAGGGATCCCAGTCCAGCCTAATGATCCTAGCCCAGCCTAGGGATCCCAGTCCAGCCTAATGATCCTAGCCCAGCTTAATGATCCTAGCCCAGCTTAATGATCCTAGCCCAGCCTTGGGATCCCAGTCCAGCCTAATGATCCTAGCCCAGCCTAATGATCCTAGCCCAGCTTAATGATCCTAGCCCAGCCTAGGGATCCCAGTCCAGCCTAATGATCCTAGCCCAGCCTAATGATCCTAGCCCAGCCTAGCGGTTGGACACGGTTGATTAGAGGTCCTTGCAGCCTGTGTTGACGTGTGTGTGTGTGTGTGTGTGCAGTGTCGTCCATGTGCAGCAGCGCCCCTGGCTCCGGGCCCAGCTCACCCAACAGCTCCAACACGGCCATCGCTGAGAACGGCTCCAGTGGATCTGTCCCCAACATCCACGCTGAGGTGAGGGGAGGAGAGGGAGGAGAGGGAGGGGAGGGAGGTAGGGCGGGAGGGAGGGAGGGGAGCTGTGATCTACCTCTTAGGAAAGAGCGTCTGATGTTTGAAGTTCCTGCTGTTTAAAGCGTCAAAAGTGAGAGAGACAGACGTTGGAAGGGTGGCTCAGCCGAAATGACGCTGACTCACAAGCCCGCAGAGAATGAGTGTGGCCGCAGCACAGGTAGAAGGTTCCAGAAGGAGGGGCCCGTGAGTGGCCGGGGGGGTGCCGGCGGAACGCTCCCGTGGTCCGGTCTGGTTCCGGTACGTTCCGAGAACATGGGCCGTGTGAAGGAGGGATGGAAATAGACACTCAGAGGGCCAGGAGTGGAGAGCAGGTTGGAGCCGCTCTGAACATGATGCAGAATGTCTTTACCTTGAGAGGGAGAGGAGGAGGAGGAGGAGGGCTGGAGGAGAGGATAAAGAGAAGCGCCGAATGAGAATAGCACTCCCACACACACACTGATGACCGGAGTTAGAAGCAATTTGCAAGGCACTTATTTCACCAGCCTTTCTCGTTTGCACTAAGTCCATCTCCACCCTCCACCGTCTCCGGCGTCCGACTCTCCCTGGCCCCGCCTGGCCCCACCTGGCCCGGGCGCCTCCAGACGGACGCCCTCCCTCCCCAGAGTGCAGCCTCCGCCAGTCAGTCTCTGCCGCACACTTTATGTCCCTGCCCTCTAAAACACTTGATTGCTGCAATTCCTTTTCCTCGGAGCGC
This sequence comes from Hypomesus transpacificus, assembly GCF_021917145.1. Taxonomy (NCBI): domain Eukaryota; kingdom Metazoa; phylum Chordata; class Actinopteri; order Osmeriformes; family Osmeridae; genus Hypomesus; species Hypomesus transpacificus. The sequence goes on along the minus strand of NC_061076.1, from coordinate 16,026,055 downwards.
TCAAACAGTCGAGCGATGATGATATAACGAGAGGCTTGTTAGCCCGCTGGGAGGAACTCCTGAAATAGCCCATCCGTCCCTCCCCCCCCCCTCCCCCCCCCCGCGTCGCCCCCGCGACCCCGCCAAGATTGTTATTGCGCCATCGCGGCCTTGTCTTGCCAGACCCCGGGTTGACAAATGGACAGAGAGAGAGAGAGAGAGAGAGAGAGAGAGAGAGAGAGAGAGAGAGAGAGAGAGAGAGAGAGAGAGAGAGAGAGAGAGAGAGAGAGAGATGGCGAGGTGGAGAGGAGGAGAGGGTGCGAGGCAAGGTGGCAGCGGAGGATAGGAAAAGAAGGAGAGATGGATGGAAGGAGAGTGAGAGAGAAGGGGAAGGGGAGAGAGCGGAAAGGCAGAGAGGAGGAGAGAGGCAGGGGGAAAGGTTGAGAGAGAGAGAGAGAGAGAGAGAGAGAGAGAGAGAGAGAGAGAGAGAGAGAGAGAGAGAGCGAGAGAGAGAGAGAGAGAGAGAGAGAGAGAGAGAGAGAGAGAGAGAGAGAGAGGGGAGGAAGGAAGGAAGGAAGGAAGGAAGGAAGGAAGGAAGGAAGGAAGGAAGGAGAGAGAGAGGAAAGACAGAGGGAAGCAGAAGGAAAGGTAGAGAGAATGAGAGGTAGAGGGCAAAGGAGAGCGCGGGACATGGTTGCATAAAGAAGCCCCTGCTCGCTGCCTGCCACGGACGTGCGTTTTGGGGGAGATGTGAGTTTCTGTCTCATCGGGATTCTGTGGAGTGAGCGCTGACGTCACTCACGACTCAGAGCTGAGAACAAGAGAGAGAAAGACAGAAAAGGAAAGAGTGTGCGTGGGGGGGGGGGGGGGCTACAGAGCTCAGAGAGGGAGAATAGATGATGTCATCCGACGTCGCTGGCAGTTTCTCCACGACGGGAAGCTTCCGGACGTGTACGGCTGCCCGTCTGACGGCGTCACGTCTTTGAGAACTCCAGAAGGTCTCGACAAACGGCCATGTTTCCCCCTCCCCCCACCCCCCCCCCCACCCATCCCCCATAGGATCTTTGTGTTTCTCAAGGGAAAAATGTTGGCTGAGCTCGTGAGCCACTGACTCCTCCCTCCCTCGCCCGCCCTCTCTGTTTCTCCTGCCGACAGGACACGCGATGGAGCCTCTTATCCTGGCCGTCTCTTAGTTGTTGTCAGGGAGGATTAAATATACATGGAGCTAAAGAGGGAATGCTTGAGAGGAGAGAAGTAGCCGGAAGGGACAGCTTTTCTGGAACCCCCCCCCCGTCTCCCAGCCTTTATTTAGCTTCCGCTCTTTCCTTTCACCGCCTCGGTCCCTCTCGGTCATCCAAGGGAGGCGCTCTGTCACTGTCTCTTTCGAAGTCTCCTGCCTCTCACGTCATCTAACAGCCAGCTTTGGGACCGTCGTGTTAAAAGCCCTCCTGTCAACCGTCTGCAGGTTCTAACTCTGCCTCCTCTCCTCCTCTCCTTTCTCTCCTCTCTTTCTCTCCCCTCCTCTCCTCTCCTCCCATCCCATCCCCTCTCCTCTCCTCTCCTCTCCTCTCCTCTCTCCCCTCTCCTCTCTCCCCTCCTCTCCTCCTCCTCTCCCCTATCCTCTCTCCCCTCCTCTCCTCCTCCTCTCCCCTCTCCTCTCCCCTCTCCTCTCTCCCCCTCCTCTCCTCCTCCCCTCCCCTCCCCTCTCTCCCCTCCTCTCTCGCTCCCCTTCTCCTCTCCTCCATGTTCAGCAGCTCCGGTCTCTCCATCAGACTCTGAATGCAGACGGGATGGCCAGCCCGCTGAGCCTGTACACCTCCCCCTCCCTCCCCAACATCTCCCTGGGCCTGCCCGCCAACGCACACATCACTGTGAGTACCTCTGCCCCCCCGGGCCCGGCCTCCATCCCCTCCCAGACACCCACCTGACCCCACAGGTGTACCGTGGAGGCCGCCAACGCACACGGCATGTGGCCGGTTAACCCCCCTCTTCCCACCTCCCCCTCCCCAGGCCCCCCAGAAGCTGTCGGCCCAGCAGGAGGCGGAGCTCCAGGCCATCCAGACCATGCGCCAGGGCGGGGCTCTGACGGGCAAGTTCATCAGCAGCTCCTCCCTGCCCGTGTGCCTTCCCCAGGGGGAGTCGGAGGCCCCGCAGCCCCCCCAACAGCCACGGCAACCACTCCTCCCTGCTGCAGCACGTCCTGCTGCTGGAGCAGGCCCGGCAGCAGAGCGCCCTGCTGGCTGGTACGCGCCGCACGTACACACACCTGGGACACTTCATGTGAGGCAGATTTTTCACACACCTGGAACACTACACCTGTATCACTATATATACATACACACACATGGAACACTACATATACACTTATATATATTAGGGATGGTAAGATTCACTGGTTCGCATCGGTGCTTCGGCATAAAAGCTCACAATGCGATTGCCCGGATCTAAACAGTGTGCACCGGATACAATGTGGGATTAAAATCGCGATGCGTCGTTTATAACATCTTTGCATCGGTACAATCCGATGTATTTATATAGAATGATGTGTAGGCAAACACCTTTAGTTGATGATAGAAATGTGACCAATGATTTGTGACCAATTCTTTTATATTTAGATAGATTCCTCCTCTCTAACTGTTTCTTAAGCGCGCTCTCATCATCACTGCTGTCAGTGGCCGATTCTCATCAAGCGTCTCGGCCAAGTTTCGCGCGAGTCGGAGGCGTGTCGGGCGAGTGTTATTATGGCGGAGGAAGAGTTACACGTTCCTACGAATTGCAAAAAATCCAAGGTTTGGCAACGCTTTGGATTTTCCAAGAAAGATGGGCAATTCGACAAGACCCAAGCAATTGGCAAGATATGCAGTGCTGCTAGTACACTGGCAGCACGGCTAATTTAGCTAGGTTGTGTGGGGACGTAGCTATGCCTAGCCACTCTAGCTCCACCGTTACCCCTAGCAAGAATAGTTGACCTTTTTGACATTCCGGCCTGATTTAATTTGATCTTTTGTCAGAGGATTTGATCAATATGTGAAGTAAAACTTTCACTTTTGAGTTCATTGATGATTTACTGTCTGACAAAGAAATAAATCATTATGTACCTTACTAAATTGCAGAACATCATATTCTTTCGCATCTCGTTGAATCGCATCGTGTCGAATCGCACTGCACTGCAATAGGGCTGAGTCGAATCGTATCGCATTAGTAGTGGTTTTATGTATCTTTAATGGATCGGATCTTGCATCGAGATGAGTGTTGCATCATCCTCAGTGATGGAAATTCACATCCCTAATATACGTCACACACACCTGGAACACAGCTTATAGTCCTGTCTCCTATCTCCTCCCCCCCCACCTCCAGTGCCCATGTACGGCCAGTCGCCCCTGGTGACGGGCGAGCGGGTGTCGGGCGGCATGCGCACGGTCACCAAGCTGCCCCGCCACCGGCCCCTGAGCCGCACGCAGTCGGCCCCCCTGCCCCAGAGCCCCCAGGCCCTGCAGCAGCTCGTCATGCAGCAGCAGCACCAGCACTTCCTGGAGAAGCAGAAGCACTACCAGCTCAACAAGGTGGGGCCACGCCCACATGCAGACACGCCCACATGCAGACACGCCCCCTCCCCCCCCCCCCTTGCAGTCTCCGGAAACAGGCGGGGTTGCTGGGCTGATTAACTAGAGGAGGATTATTATTTATTTACTCCTTCCGGCTCCAGTTGCTTACTATTTCTTTTATTATTATTATTATGGTGGGGGGGAATAACTGTCACTGTAGAATAGATCATCTGTAACTGACATCTGTAACTGTCCAATAGATCCTCTCTAACTGACATCTGTAACTGTCCAATAGATCCTCTGTGACTGACATCTGTAACTATCCAATAGATCCTCTCCAAAGGGGCGGAGCTTCCCCGCCAGCCGCCCACCCACCCGGAGGAGACGGAGGAGGAGCTGACGGAGACGGCGGAGATGCAGGAGGAGGGCGGGGCGGGGCCGGAGCGGGCGGGGGGAGGGGCGGGCGGGGGAGGGGCGGCGCCTGCAGAAGGAGGGCTCGGACGAGACCCCGCCCCCCTCGGAGCGGCTGAAGGGCGAGAGCACGGAGAGCGACCTGGACGAGGACGATGACGAGGCCATCGAGCTGAGGGAGGGTGACGAGGACGACGTGCCGTACGGGCAGGTGAGCACCAAGAGCCGCCGTTAGCCGCGTTTCCATCGCAGGAACATTCCCCCTGATTAGCCGGTCGACGGATGAATCGTAGGGATTCAAGATTCGGTCAAACCGCCGCTTTCGTTTTGCGGTCTTGCTGTGAGTTTGACATTTTCTCCCTCTCTCAGAGATGATAGTACTTTGTTTTACGGGTCTCCGATTCCAATAGCTGCTGGATTTCATCGTCAGCATAACAACTTGATAAGGCTTGGGTTAGGGTCAGGGTGCAAGCCCCACCCTCAAAGTTCCTGTATTGAGAAAAGTACGACCCCGAGATTTGGTTCTTGGTTTTATAAGTTCCAAGTTTTTGTGAAGTTCCTAGTTTCTCTCAGTTCTGGGGGGGGGAGTTCCTGCAGTGGAAAAGTGTTTTTGTCAGGTTAAACCTGTAGCTCTGCAGGGGCGGGCTGCATTGGTCAAGCTCCTCATCCACCCTCAAGTAGGCAGTCTTAAGAAGCCTCTAAGTCGGACATGTTTTTCAACGAGTGGAATCTCATTCCCAGAGCGATATGAGATCTCTTCACGGCAACAGTGTTTTTCTACCTCCTCCGACACGGTGATTCACTCCTTCATCAAATATTCATGGCCCAAAACATCGCAGTCGAACTTTTGAAAATGCGCTCCAGTGACGTCGGTGGCTGATGAGTTAACACTCGTCACCGGCCCCTCAGATAACGAGCCACGCATGACACGGCGGCACAGACAGAGCCCTCTGGACGGAACGCTCTCACGAGGGCCCTCCCGTCCAGACGCCGGTGTCCATGACACATGTCACGGGAGAGGATGTTTCTGTTTCGGTGTTGACGTGCGTGATGAGTAAGGCGTCCAGCACAAACCGGGGAGGGAGGAATGGAGGGGGGGAGGGGGGGGAGAGAGGGAGGGAGGGGGGACTGCAGGGGCAAGCCTTTCCGTTAGCTGCGTTTCTGCAACGTAGGTTTCGATTTGAGACTTGGACAGAAAGAGAGGGAGACAGGGGCGCAGGGAGAGAGAGAAACCGAGAGAGAGAGAGAGAGAGGAGAGAGAGAGAGAGAGAGAGAGAGAGAGAGAGAGAGAGAGAGAGAGGAAGTCTCAATATCCCACACATGAGTCACTGCTGCTGTCTCTGTCAGCAGAGCAGGCAGAGGCTCTCCTCGACATCAGCTGGGCGTCCAGAGGGGACCGAAGCTCTCCCACTGACAGAGAGGGGGGGGGGGGGGGGGGGGGGGGGGGAGGGGGGGGAGAGAGGGAGAGAGTGAGGGAGGGATAGAGGGAAGAGAGAGTTAAAGTTGAGTTCAATTAAAGTTTCAGAGCCCTACTTTCCAAGCCACATAGCACAGTCTGTCAAGTGGTACTATACCGCTGGTATCCCTGTGTAGTGTCGTCTCTACAGAAGCTTCCCATTGATATTGACCAGGGCAGGGCTGTGCTGGCAGCGGGAGGTGAGAGAGACCGGATGACATGAATGTCCTAAACGCCAGGACGCTGAAAACAGCTCGGTCACATTGTCACTGTTGAGAGAGAAAGAGAGAGAGAGACAGAGAGACAGAGAGAGAGAGAGAGAGAGAGAGAGAGAGAGAGAGAGAGAGAGAGAGAGAGAGAGAGAGAGAGAGAGAGAGCACAAAGTAAAGGTGCAGGGGCAGACACAGAAGCAGAGATGAAGAGTGCCAAGGCACAGAGACAGAGACGAGATGAACAGAGACTTCAGAGGGAGCCAGAGAAACAAGCGGATACCGAGGCAAAGAGAACAGAGGCATAGAGAATAGGGGCAGAGAGAGAAACGGAGGCAGAGCGAATGGCGGCAGAGAAAAGGGAGGCAGATACAGACGCAGAGTGAAAAGAGTCAGAGTGAAAAGAGTCAGAGTGAGAAGAGTCAGAGAGAAACAGAGGCAGAGAGGGAGAACAGAGGCAGAGAGGGAGAACAGAGGCAGAGAGGGAACAGAGACAGAGGGAGAACAGAGGCAGAACAGAGGCAGAGAGGGAGAACAGAGGCAGAGGGAACAGAGGCAGAGGGAACAGAGGCAGCCAGTGCAGCAGGCTGCGGGGTAAACAACTCCTCCTCCATTGAGAAAAAACATCAGAGAAGGAAGGCATCAGAATTCAGCACCGCGCCCTCTCCCCCGCTCAGTCCTCACACACACACGCACACACAGATACACACTCACACACA
>NC_061076.1:15969736-16014736 GCF_021917145.1 Hypomesus transpacificus | reverse complement strand
CACACACACAGCCCCTCCCACACGTCCCAGTTGGGGTGAGTGCTGTGCAGAGCGTACTGCAGGGTCCCAGTGGGGGTGAGTGCTGTGCAGAGCGTACTGCAGGGCCCCATTGGGGGTGAGTGCTGTGCAGAGCGTACTGCAGGGCCCAGTGGAGACATCAGTGGAGATGTGGACAGAGTACCCAGGGCCCTGCCAGCACACGGCTCCTACCACCCCCCCCCCCCCCCCCCCCCCCCCCCACCCACCACCGTGGACACATGACCCCCAGAGAGGAGTTCAGGCTGAGGGGGCCAACTGGGCCCTGAGATGGCTGTGTAGTAGCACACCTCGATTCAGTTGTGTTCACGGAGACGTGTTCGTGATCCAAACGAAAGAAGTGGGTTCAGCTTGTGTGTGCTGGTGTTATGATTGACACGGTTGGAACGGTGACACTAGTGTGTGTGTGTGTGTGTGTCGATCGGACAGGATGAGCTGACTCGTGCCCTCTTCTGATTGGTTCCCTCAGGTCCAATCAGTCAGAAGATGTACGCGGTGCTGCCCTGTGGAGGGATAGGGGTGAGTAACGCCACCGTCCCTCTGTCCCTCTATCCTCCCACCCTCCATTCCTCTGTCCTCCCTCCCTCTGTCCTCCCTCCATCCCTCTGTCCTCCCTCCCTCCATCCCTCTGTCCTCCCTCCCTCTGTCCTCCCTCCCTCCATCCCTCTGTCCTCCCTCCATCCCTCTGTCCTCCCTCCCTCCATCCCTCTGTCCTCCCTCCCTCCATCCCTCTGTCCTCCCTCCATCCCTCTGTCCTCCCTCCCTCCATCCCTCTGTCCTCCCTCCCCCCATCCCTCTGTCCTCCCTCCCCCCATCCCTCTGTCCTCCCTCCTTCCATCCCTCTGTCCTCCATCCCTCCCTCCATCTGTCATCCCTCCATCCATCTGTCCTCCCTCCATCCCTCCATCTGTCATCCATCCATCTGTCCTCCCTCCATCCCTCCCTCCATCTGTCATCCATCCATCTGTCCTCCCTCCATCTGTCCTCCCTCCACCATTCCCTCTATCCTTCCTCCATCCCTTATCCCTCCATCCCACCTTGCTCCACCCACCCCCCCCCCCCCCACCCCCCGAGCTGGGTACCTGAGCTGAGCCGCTGTGCTGTGGTTCCCTGCAGGTGGACAGTGACACGGTGTGGAACGAGATGCACTCGTCCGGGGCCGTGAGGATGGCGGTGGGCTGCGTCATCGAGCTGGCCTTCAAAGTGGCTGCAGGGGAACTGAAGGTTAGCACGCACACCCTCTCCCTCCTCCTGGTACACACACCCACTTACTCCACCTCTGGGTTCACGAGCAGGAGAAACACAAATGTTGTGTCTCCTTTCTTATTCGCTGGCTGTTCGTCATGTTGTTATCCTGACGGTGCTCTCTCTCCCTCACTCCCTCTCTCTCTCTCTCTTCTGTCCCTCTCTCCCTCACTCCCTCTCTCTCTCTCTCTTCTGTCCCTCTCCTTCACTCCCTCCCTCTCTCTCTCTTCTGTCCCTCACCTTCACTCCCTCCCTCTCTCTGCTGTCCCTCTCTCCTTCACTCCCTCTCTCTTCTGTCCCTCTCTCCTTCACTCCCTCCCTCCCTCTCTTCTGTCCCTCTCTCCTTCACTCCCTCCCTCTCTCTCTTCTGTCCCTCTCCTTCACTCCCTCCCTCTCTCTCTGCTGTCCCTCTCTCCTTCACTCCCTCTCTCTTCTGTCCCTCTCTCCTTCACTCCCTCCCTCCCTCTCTTCTGTCCCTCTCTCCTTCACTCCCTCCCTCTCTCTCTTCTGTCCCTCTCCTTCACTCCCTCCATCTCTCTCTCTTCTGTCCCTCACCTTCACTCCCTCCCTCTCTCTGCTGTCCCTCTCTCCTTCACTCCCTCTCTCTTCTGTCCCTCTCTCCTTCACTCCCTCCCTCTCTCTCTTCTGTCCCTCTCCTTCACTCCCTCCCTCTCTCTCTCTTCTGTCCCTCACCTTCACTCCCTCCCTCTCTCTGCTGTCCCTCTCTCCTTCACTCCCTCTCTCTTCTGTCCCTCTCTCCTTCACTCCCTCCCTCTCTCTCTTCTGTCCCTCTCCTTCACTCCCTCCCTCTCTCTCTCTTCTGTCCCTCACCTTCACTCCCTCCCTCTCTCTGCTGTCCCTCTCTCCTTCACTCCCTCTCTCTTCTGTCCCTCTCTCCTTCACTCCCTCCCTCCCTCTCTTCTGTCCCTCTCTCCTTCACTCCCTCCCTCTCTCTCTTCTGTCCCTCTCCTTCACTCCCTCCCTCTTTCTCTCTTCTGTCCCTCTCTCCTTCACTCCCTCCCTCTCTCTGCTGTCCCTCTCTCCTTCACTCCCTCTCTCTTCTGTCCCTCTCCTTCACTCCCTCCCTCTCTCTCTTCTGTCCCTCTCTCCTTCACTCCCTCCCTCTCTCTCTTCTGTCCCTCTCCTTCACTCCCTCCCTCTCTCTCTCTTCTGTCCCTCACCTTCACTCCCTCCCTCTCTCTGCTGTCCCTCTCTCCTTCACTCCCTCTCTCTTCTGTCCCTCACCTTCACTCCCTCCCTCTCTCTCTTCTGTCCCTCTCTCCTTCACTCCCTCCCTCCCTCTCTTCTGTCCCTCTCTCCTTCACTCCCTCTCTCTCTCTCTCTTCTGTCCCTCACCTTCACTCCCTCCTCTCTCTCTTCTGTCCCTCTCCTTCACTCCCTCTCTCTTCTGTCCCTCTCTCCTTCACTCCCTCCCTCTCTCTCTTCTGTCCCTCTCTCCTTCACTCCCTCCCTCTCTCTCTTCTGTCCCTCTCCTTCACTCCCTCCCTCCCTCTCTTCTGTCCCTCTCTCCTTCACTCCCTCCCTCTCTCTCTTCTGTCCCTCTCCTTCACTCCCTCCCTCTCTCTCTTCTGTCCCTCTCTCCTTCACTCCCTCTCTCCTCCTCTCTCTGATCCAGAATGGCTTCGCTGTGGTTCGTCCACCGGGCCACCATGCTGAGGAGTCCACGGCCATGTGAGTAGAGAGGGGATGAAGGAGGGGAAGAGAGGACAGGAGAGGAGGAGAGAGGAGAGAGAAGGGAGGAGGAGAGGAGAGAGAGGGGAGAGTAGGGAAGAGGAAGGAGAAGAAGAGAGGGAGGTTCTGGGATGCAGGCCTGTGATGTGTTTGATGTGTGTTCATTGGCGTCTCTGAGGGATGCCTGGTGTTTGTGCTTGTGCAGGGGCTTCTGTTTCTTCAACTCCGTGGCCGTCACTGCCAAGCTGCTGCAGCAGAAGCTGGGCGTGGGGAAGATCCTCATCGTGGACTGGGTAAGGAGGGCTCCACGCGGGGTTAGATCCTCATGGTGGACTGGGTAAGGAGGGCTCCACACGGGGTTAGATCCTCATGGTGGACTGGGTAAGGAGGGCTCCACACGGGGCTAACACTTAACCGTCTCACGCCTCAAGAACCCAATCACTTTGAGTTAGTTCAGAAGATCCCTCCACCCCACCATCTATCATCTTGCCTCCCTCCATCCTCCCTCCATCCTGCCTCCCTCCATCCTGCCTCCCTCCATCCTGCCTCCCTCCATTCTGCCTCCCTCCATCCTGCCTCCCTCCATCCATTCCTCCCTCCATCCATTCCTCCCTCCATCCTGCCTCCCTCCATCCTGCCTCGCTCCATCCTGCCTCCCTCCATCCCTCCCTCCCTCATTCTCTTCATCCATCACACTATCCCTCCATTAATTAATCCCTCCACTCCTCCATCCCTCCATCCGTCCCTCCCTCCCTCCATTTAGACAACTAGTCTTATGTCTTAGGAACTGGATCACTTTGACTTATTGTTATGTGTTGTTGTTGTTGTGATGTTAGAATCCTACTCTGATGTACTGCTCTCTGTCTTCACCCCTCCAGGACATTCACCATGGCAATGGGACACAGCAGGCCTTCTATAACGACCCCAACGTGCTTTACATATCCCTGCATCGCTACGACGACGGGAACTTCTTCCCTGGCAGTGGAGCACCTGAGGAGGTCTGTCTGCCTGTCTGTCTGTCTTCCTGTCTGCCTGTCTGTCTGTCTCCCTGTCTGCCTGTCTGTCTTCCTGTCTCTCTTCCTGTCTGCCTGTCTCTCTTCCTGTCTGTCTGCCTGTCTCTCTTCCTGTCTGTCTGCCTGTATCTCTTCATGTCTGTCTGCCTGTCTGTCTTCCTGTCTGCCTGTCTCTCTTCCTGTCTGCCTGTCTCTCTTCCTGTCTGTCTGCCTGTCTGTCTCTCTTCCTGTCTGCCTGTCTGTCTGCCTGTCTGCCTGCCTGTCTCTATTCCTGTCTTTCTGTCTCTCTGCCTGTCCTTCTGTCTGTCTGTCAAAGTTCATACCCAAAGCATGAACCTGAATGCTCATGTGCCAGCAGTCAGACATGACTGAGTGTGTTCCTGTGTCCTGGTGTCCAGGTGGGTGCCGGTCCTGGCATGGGCTTTAACGTCAACATCTCCTGGACAGGAGGGGTGGACCCTCCCATGGGCGACGCAGAGTACCTCACTGCATTCAGGTAAACAGGCTCCAAGTCAACTCCCAAAGCCTTCAACATCTACACAGGCTGACTCTGCTCCAGGGGCAAAGGCTGCATTATGTATCAAAACCAGTCTGTTTCCCCCCTGTTTTTAAGTGAGAAAATCATATTTATCGGCCTCTTCTTCGTTGATAAAAAATAAAAACCGTCCCTTTCACGTTTGAAAACCAAACCTGCGCTCCCATGCAGCGTCAAGACTCTGCCATGTGTAGATCTTTTCAAACCCGAATCTTCCCTTACCCCAGGACGGTGGTGATGCCCATAGCCAACGAGTTCTCCCCCGATGTGGTCCTAGTGTCCGCCGGGTTCGATGCCGTGGAGGGACACCAGTCTCCGCTGGGCGGATACAACGTCACTGCCAAGTGTGAGTGGAACCTTCCGGAACTTTCTGGTTCTCTCTGGTCATAAACGGCCTGTTTTCACACCGATCGGTTTCTTCTTCACCTTTTTACTTTGCGGCTGTGTGTCTAACCCACACCCCATCTGTGTTACGCTACTGCCCCCCCCTGGAGTATGGTAGCGCTACACTACTGTCAATGGAAGGATTCATTGAAAAGTATAGGTCGTTTTTTATCGTTGGCCCAAAAGTGACATGTTCATGGGCCGGTTTTCATAGAGTTTTCGAGTTGAACTGTAACACACATTTTACATTTAGTCATTTAGCAGACACTCTTATCCAGAGTGACTTACATTAAGTACAGGGACATTCCCCTGAGGCAAGTAGGTTGAAGTGCCTTGCCCAAGAATACACCGTCATTTTGCACAGCCAGGAATCGAACCAGCAACCTTCTGATTACTAGCCCGATTCCCTAACCGCTCAGCCACCCGACTCCGTACACACATGACCTGCTGTTGATCTCGCCGGCGATCAATGGCCCTATCGAACGGCTGTATTGACCGTCTCCTCCCGCCCAGGTTTCGGTCACCTGACCAAGCAGCTGATGAAGCTGGCGGGCGGGCGCGTGGTGCTGGCCCTGGAGGGGGGTCACGACCTCACCGCCATCTGCGACGCGTCCGAGTCGTGCGTGGCCGCGCTGCTGGGTGACGAGGTACGGCGGCGATGCTCTCACAGTCACTGGTGCATGCTGGGAAGGGTCTCATCACGCCACACTATCATTATTCATTCATATAATTTTTTGTTCTTTTCAGTTTAATAGTATTAGTATTATTTTATATTTAAATGTTTAAATAAGTTCTCTTACACACGTGGGGTGTGTATATTAAATTGTATTTAAATACAATTTAAATACATTTTTATCATTACATTTATATTATACTATGTAACTGTCCTACACAGCCCTCTCTAGGGTCGTAACACACCCCACTCCTGGGTCATAACACACCCCTCTCTAGGGTCATAACACAACCCACTCTAGGGTCATAACACAACCCTCTCTAGGGTCATAACACACCCCTCTCTAGGGTCATAACACAACCCACTCTAGGGTCATAACACACCCCTCTCTAGGGTCATAACACACCCCTCTCTAGGGTCATAACACACCCCTCTCTAGGGTCATAACACACCCCACTCTAGGGTCATAACACACCCCTTTCTAGGGTCGTAACACACCCCTCTCTAGGGTCATAACACACCCCACTCTAGGGTCATAACACACCCCACTCTAGGGTCATAACACACCCCTCTCTAGGGTCATAACACACCCCTCTCTAGGGTCATAACACACCCCTCTCTAGGGTCATAACACACCCCTCTCTAGGGTCATAACACAACCCACTCTAGGGTCATAACACACCCCTCTCTAGGGTCATAAGACACCCCTCTCTAGGGTCATAACACACCCCTCTCTAGGGTCATAACACACCCCTCTCTAGGGTCATAACACACCCCTCTCTAGGGTCATAACACACCCCTGTCCCCCCCCTCCTCTGGTTCCTTCAGCTGGACCCAGTACCCCCGGCTGTTCTGCAGCAGAAGCCCTGTCCCAAAGCCTCCACCTCTCTGGAGAGGGTTATAGAGATCCAGAGTGAGTCACTCACACACACACTGACACACACACGCTGTACTCCAGTAGAGGCAGCATGGGTGTTGATGTCCTCCTCCCCTCTGGTCCAGGTAAACACTGGGGCTGTGTCCAGAGATTGGCCCCCACCGTGGGCCAGTCCCTACTGGACGCCCAGCGGAGGGAGAAGGACGAGGCTGACACCGTCACCGCCATGGCCTCCCTCACCGTGGATACGGAACAGCCGGCCGCCGACAGCGTTACCACGGAGACCAGCAGGTAGGGGAGGGGCCAGGCCAGGATATAACTCCGTCCGTCGAAAACAAACACAGTTTCGCACTCTGGGCCGTCGGGACGTGATGTCACGGAGGGTAATGATGTCATTTCCTGTTTACCCATTCCTACAGGTCCACCGAGGAGCCAATGGAGGAGGAGCCTGTGTTGTAGGATGCAAGCGACAACAGCCGGGAGAAACTTTGGTCTCTCCTCCACCTCCGGCACAAAGTCTCCTACAGTCACCTCTCCTCTTCCCAGCCCTCGTCCTCTCCACCCTTCATTTCCCTCCGTTTCTCCGGGCTGGATGAACGACAGCCTGTGGGTGGTGAGTGTGCGGGCGCGCGTGTGTGTGTGGAGGGACAGAGGACAGAACACACACCCAGTCCTCCGGGGTCCAACTCTCTGGCGCACGTTTGTGATTGGCCGAGGGGCGGACACGCCGTCGAGAGGCGAGACCCGTTCGGACGAACGCGTCTTTTCGTCTCCTTCATCTTTTCTTTTTTTTTTGTATTCCTCGGAAACCGAGCGGCGGAGCGGATTTGTACATTTGTACATTTTCTCGTGACACTTTGTACTTTTCAGGACGCAAACTCAAGAAAAGCCATCAAGCAGCAAAAAGATTTTTGAAACAAAACACCAGAGCTCCCTCACGCACTTCCTCATAGACCGTGTGGGACAGGCCGTCCCCTGCAGGGGGTTAGGGCTGGGTTTATATCTACAGATCGGCGCTCTCGTCGTCGGGAGCGCCCCCTATTGTTCCTTTACTGTGTCTTGCATTTCGGTATTTCTACGTGTCTGTTTAAAATAATATGTAAAAGGAAGCACACAAACATATATGTATATGATATATGTTTAACGTATATATGTGGCTTTATGTGTGTGCTATATACACATATTTTGCATAAATATATAGATATATATATATGCAAATATATATATATGTATGTTTATACTGTATATTCCTTTGGCTGTGGGGGCAGGAGATTGCAGTGGTTGATATTGGAGGCGGGGCTGGGAATTGTGCCGGAGTTGACGAGAGCGGATCTCTCCACCAGTACTCAAGCCATGTCTCCATCTGGAACCCTCCGCTCCTCAGTGGACGCGGGACAGGGCGACCGAGAGGGCTCCGTTTAGCCGCCGGCGCTTTTCACCCCGTCTGTCAAACGCGGCTCGCGGTGGCCCCCGTGGACGAGGGAGAACTGTGTTGACAGAGGGCTGGGACTGGGTGTTCCTGCGGGCCGCGTGGTCTCTCTGTCTGTCTTACCCGGGGACCGGGGGAGCACAGCGGGGGAAGCTACGAGCGGCAGTCGCAGGGCTGGAGGAAGACGTTTGGATTGGAAGAACTCGGTGCCTTTTATATATATCTACGAAAACCCCCAAATGAATTCACGACCACCCTACAAGGACGCAGACATCAGACGAACCAACGCACTCGTTATCCTTACGTTTGTTTCTTTGAAAATGCCTTAATTTTCTCCCGAGCACGCGCTGTTTTAGCCATCTACAGCGGAAGCACGTGCTTCCACACCTTCTACTGTGTGTCTCTCACTCACTCTCTCTCTCTCTCTCGTCATGTTCTGCTTCCTTCCTGTCTGAACGCGTGGTCACACGTCCAGAGGTCTGAAACTCACCCGTCTGGAGTCCCTGCAGCCCGCGTCCCTCATCCATCCCAGGCACATTGCAGCCGTTTGCGGGATTGAGACCGATTTTTTTTTGGGGGGGGGGGGGAAACGCTACGAAGACCAACTACTTTTATTGCTATGTCACACGCTGTCGTCTGTATATACTGTTTCCTGTTCAGCCACGCGTCCTTCTACTCTGCCGTTCTCCATTGATTGCCGGAGGACAGACTGAAAAAGGTCAAAGGTCACTTTTTGAAATGAGCTTTTTTCTTTTTTTTTTATCAAAAAAATATACAAAAACAGAATAATATATATATATATGAATACTTAAATATTACAGTGTTAATCCAATCAAATTGGATTTGAATATTATATTTGAGAGAAGAAAAAGGTTTCAAGTAAAAGGCGCCTAACTAAGCACATTGTGGTCCTTTTTTTCCACTTGACATCTTGATACGTCTCGTTTTCTCGCCTGCCCCAACAGGTGACGGTGTGTTGATTTCCGGTGAGCGGGCGGATTTGATGTCGTTTTTTTTCGTTGTAACTGTCAGTCAAGACTCGCTCGGTGACTGTGGAGGTTAAAGGGGCGGGTAAACGTGACACAGCCAGAAAAGAGCACCACTTTAGACACTGCAATACCCCAACAAGCCACGGCTGGACGCCTCGTCTTCAGTCGACACGCTCGGTGAGAGGTCGCTAAACTGACCCGCCTCCGACTCGCCCTGATTGGTCAGCATTGATGACACTCATGAAACGTCTGTGACGTGGCTCTCTGAGGTCGTTTCCGTTGACACCCGTGAAGCACAAGGTGTTATTCACAGACCGTACAAGGTAACCTTGTGCAGGACACTAATTACGTTTCATTCACGAGTATAGAACGCCAGATCGTGGCGCATCATCAAAGTCTGCCTGGCATGTTGGCCTCTGTTCAATCTCAAGCAATACAGACGTAGACTGACTGAGTCTCTGGCATCTTACTACTGTGTTTGTGTCTGACAAGCGTCGACAGTAACAACACTGTCGCTGTCCCGTCTCCTAGCCGGCTATCTGTCCTCCTTCCCCAGGCCCTTACGATCCCCAACGTCACAAGACTGTAAATGGCACTTTCACTACATACTTGTAAAGGCAAAGGTGCGTTTGAGAAGGATACATTGCTTCACGTCCCCTCGAATTCTTACGAAAAAAAACACTATCTTATTCGAACCCCCTTCATGCGATCCGCTGATGTACCAACAGTTGTTTGGCCGTTTATTTGTGTTGGTTTCCAGTGGAGAAGTCTTTCCCCAGTCAGAAGCACAGAACCTGGTGAGGTAACCACCTCAGAAAAGACACTGTATTTGGCTGTTTCACAGAACTTTGTTTTTACTTAAATGAACTGAGCCAAATTCATTGTCGTCTCGTGGAGTGGGGGGGGAGGGGGGGGGGGGGGGGGGGGGGACTGTTCTGGCATGTTCCATACTGTACACAGAGAGGGTTCTCCTTTGCTCGTGCGGGTGTTTTGTGTCTCTGTGTCTGAGTGGAGCATTCACTACAGGGACTTTTGTGACCTTGTTTCGTTCTGTCACTGACCGTGTGGTTCGTGCTCATAGTCGTGTCTCTCCACTGTGTATGAATGGCATGGTGTGGGCTCTAATGGTTACTGACTGTCATGTGTCTGGTGCCATGGTTACTGACTGTCATGTGTCTGGTGCCATGGTTACTGACTGTCATGTGTCTGGTGCCGTGGGTTTGGCAGAATTCTGCTATTTTTTGATTGATTGATTGATTGATTGATCAGGCTCTGATCTACAGTCCGCCTGGCAGGTTATAGAATGGTGCGAGGGTCACTAGGGGTCACATCGGTTTCTTGGGGTGATGTTGGGTGGCAACACAAAAAAAAGACTAAAAGATGGCGACTACTTTTAGTAAAGGAATGTTTTTGGATCAGTTGCCTGTGATACAACTGATACGAGTGGCAACCATTCTAATAGGGCCTTGCAGAATTCTTTTTGTTATTGTATTCAACAGATACTGGAATACATCCAGGTGTGTGAGTGTGTGTGTGTGTGTGTGTGCGGGTGTGTGTGTGTGTGTGTGTGTGCGTGTGTGTGCGTGTGTGCGTGCTTGCGTGTGTGTGTGTGTGTCTAAAGGATATTGACTTATTCACCATTGAAGATATAGCTTTATTGTTGCTGCCACACACTATTTTGCTATTCAGTAAATAATGTATATTTATTGATATTTCATACGTTGTGTATATGTAGTGACCTATGATCGTCGAGGTTCAAAGAGTAATTGTATATTTTTTTGACGTTGGAAAGAGAAGTATGTCTCTTAACATTGTGTCTCCTCCACTGAACTGTGGTTTTAATCTTCACTTTCTGTGGCTGGATGTTTGAATATATGTGACCGTCTTTTACCTTATATTTTGAATATATTCTTTCTCTCTCTTCTGGTCATAATTAAATGCAGACATTATGAATTGATCAAAGCACATTCCTTAATTTCATGTGTTCTTCTTTCAAATGCTTTCCTCTTGCGACAATACAAATGTTTATACTAATTGCTACTCACGTGTATATAAATGCATATATGTGTACACATGTGCAATACACGCTATTTGAGCAATCTATTACTGTGACTATTATTGATGATAATCGCTGTCCCTTTGAATTATCTATTTTCTTTATTTCTTTTCATGAATTGCATTGTGCACAATTCCACTCAGTGGGTAATAGTGCTAGTGCAGTAAGGATCTTAAAAGGGAATCTTCAGTCTAATAATTACTGTTTTATTTCAGGTTTTGTGTACATTTAAAAAAAATATATATATCCCTTTTTTATCTCATTGTAATGTTGTGACATGCACCTATTTTTTCTTTCTCTTGTTTTTTTTGTTGTTTTTTTAAGTGGGCCTGTTGTTTAAATTGTCTGAAACTCAATAAAGCGATTCACTGCTCCAGTACAAAGAGACGCTACAGAGCGACGGTGTGAATCTTTCCCAGTGTTGCTTGGAAGCTGCGTGCACGAAACTAAAGAACGGCTTTAGAAGATATAAATACAGATATGCCTCTCTCCATGAACAGATGTTGGAGTTGTGGAAGTGGCTTTGGTGGAGCTCAACCCCAAATTTAGGATGAAGGAAGTCCCACCAAGTCAGATGCTGCAAACATAGCAGAAGAGTTCAGAGGTTAGACGTTCTCCCTGTGTAATTATGGTCATCATAATCACTTTAAGCCAAACAAACAAACATTTGGTGCGTTTGACGTTTTGTAAGTAGACTACTTATTTTAAAATATGTGTTGCATAACATCACACAAAACATGATGTTTGTTCAACTGTTGAAAACGCATTTAGCGTAAAATGAGTGAACTGGTCCAAAGGTGGCTGCAGTAACTCTAGTCAGAAGGCCTAACGGTTGTCAAACTAGCTGATTGAAAACTCAAATTGTTTAAAATGCATGAATCGCCAAGTAAAGCTATGTTTTCACAAATGTACCCTAGAATAACTAGTCTACTGTAACAGGGTTGTCCTCCCTTGGATTAGCAAGGTTAACAGGACATAACCTTATTATGACCTCAAATCACAAAGCCACATTAATATCTTTAAGGGAACATGCCAACATCTCCAAATACAGGCCTTCCTAATCATATTATTTTCTTTCAAATGAATGTTACTGTATTTTGTTATTTGACACATTTCCAGGATTGTTCCCGTTCTTTCGTGTGACACACCCATCAATATCATACGTTGTTGGCAGTGACGCCTCAGCGTGATTTGTACGTGAACCGAGCGCTCCGGGTTTCCTGGCGGAGAAGATGGCGGCTCCAGGACCGGGGGAGTATTTTAGTGTCGGGAGTCAAGTCTCCTGCCTCACCTGCTTGGGACAGCAACTTCAAGGAGAGGTCGTTGCCTTTGACTACCAGTCCAAGATGTTGACTTTGAGTATCCTTTTCACGTTTTGCGTTGGCAGCGAGTCGGTGGTCTCCAAGGCGGCAAGGGGCCTTGGGGTAACTGGTCACTCCTGCCAAATTGAGATCCACACAAGTGTTGTTAGCTAGCTAGCCAGCTAGCTTGAGCACACTTGCTAGTTAGCTTGTAAGATGGTTAATGATTGGTTCGTAAAATGTGTTGATATATGTCCTAACTTGTTCAAGAAATAAACACTTCGGCTGAACCTTTCTTACAAATATTTTTCAACTGACTTGTCTTGGCAAGAGTTAGCCTAGTTATCTGACGAGTTTGCTGGCAAGTTGACTGTATGGCTGGATTAGCTCTCTTGCTATACCATGATGCTAGCCTGCCCAATGTAAAGCTATTATAATAAGTGGACGGCATGTCAAGGAGCTGTTCCGTTGAAGCTAGCAGTAGCTAAAGTTAGCTGGCCAGCGAGTTAACACTCCTCTATGGATCACTATCTGGCAGCTTTAAGGGGCGTTATGCCCGGCAAATTAGCTTGCAGCAAGGAAACATGGGGATTCCTTTTGACTTCCTTATAGCTACTGTAAACATACTGTGTTTCTAAACTTCAGAACCTAGCTATCTAGGTTAACCAGCATACGCAATTAATGTAGGTATTGCGATAGCTTGGATGCCGTTTAAACACCTAGCTAACTAGCTAGCTTAGCTTTTGCTAACTCAAATTTCCTCACGTTGTACCGATGTAGCTACATTGTAATGATAGATGGCTATTGCGAGGCCACATAGCATTGTCTATAAATGTGACATTGAAAGCCGGTGCAAACTGTAGCCTGATGACTGACAAACGGGAATGTGACCTCTTTCTCTACTTGAATACGGGTAGGCCAGAGGCTTCGAGATTCAGCTAACATAGTTAGACTAGCTCTAGCTAACTAGCTAGACAGGTCAGGGCTGTTCGTGTTAGTCAGCTATCCCCAAACCCCTTGGACTTATTGTTTCGTTTCTTGGATGTTGAGGTATGTGTTCTGAATGTCAGGCACATTTCTAACTGGTTTCAGGTCTTTCTACTTGATGTCTGTATTTCCACATCTTCTCCTGTCCACAGGGAGACCTTGGTGGGCTTGTAATAAGTAATGGTCAAGGAACAAACCTCTAGCGTTAACTATTATACAAGTATATACCATGTTACATTCACAACAGCAGCTGTTGCTGGACCAAACCAACCACATCACAGTTCATATTTAAGCGCTGGTTACAGTTATCAGCCTAACTGTGTTTGTTTCATCTTGAATACGTTGTGACCTCGTTCAGTTAGAACGGAGTTCATTCCTAAGAGGTCCGAAAACCCATCTATTGGTTCCTGTCTCGCTGTTGAGTCATGTGACGTTGGTCGGGAAAGACGGAGAGGTCGCTGTGATGTCACGCGGTCCGTCGCCTGACTTGTTAGGTCGCCTGGCTTGAAACTGGGCTTTCCTCTACTGGCTGAAGTCTCTGCAGTTTGCTGGATCTCTCGATGAACCCTGAGGTGTCTACCGTGTGGGGTGTTCTTCTGAGCGTCTATCGGAGCAACGTTTAATTGTGGCCCTCAGGATGAAAAGGTCTCATGAAGGAACGTGCGTCACATGGCTAGGAAGCATTTATCACCAGGACCAATTGACAGGCTCGCTCAGTCCGACGGTTCGCCTTGAAACCTTGGGTCATTGCTTTGGCCTTCGCTTTGCTCAAAGCATTGCTCGTGTCTAAAGCAGTCGTCGTTTCGTAGGGCCGCAGTGTCTTGGAGTGCTGCGGTCCTGTGGCGGTGGAACGAGGCTGGTGCCCCGTCGTGATCCTTCAGTGTTCGGGGTCGTCCCATCCAAAGCGGACCCACTTCCTTCTCAGGCTTTGACCTCCTCGGTGGATGAGCCTGGCCGTAGAGCAGGCCCGTGGCATGCATGTCACGAACCCCAATGCCCTTGTCTGACATCCTGTGGTTGACAAGTTGGCTAAGCCTGCATCATCTTCTGTTGAACGCACTCTCCCCTGTAGTCGGTTGCAGGCTCACGGCGGATGGCTCGGCCCCAACTGGTTTGTGTATACAAAACACCTTGGGCGCTCACGCATGGCCGGAATAATTGCTCCCTTGTTCCATTCTCTCCCTGTGGCTGGATTGCTGCTTCCCCCCCTGTCTGTCACTACTTGTGTCCGTCCCACCCCTCACCCCACTGGGACACAACTGTTGTTCCTCTCGCATTTTCCCTGGACCCATCTCCATGGTGACCGCCAAGCACATTCCCAGGGTGTCCCCGGGAGCGTCTGATAGGCTGGCCTTGGGTTGGAGAGGCGGAGCCAGAGGGACGGGAAAGTGGGTGCCTCACCAGGGGATCTCCGGCGTTCTAGAACCCCCCTCCCTTCCTTCCTTCGGGACTTCTAGAACACGAGACGGAGCCAAGAACCCTCCTCTTCTGACAGGCCAAGACCAGCTTGGCAGCCTAGCGTCGATAGCATACTGAAATCTTTGTTCTCTTTGCCTGGTCTAGTAAGGCCCAACCAGCTATGCACACCCTGTGTGTGTGTGTGTGTATTGCTGTATTCTCCTTGACCCCACCCCCCCCCCCCCCTGCAGAATGCGACCCCTCCAGTGGCAAAGCGAACCTGAGTGACGTGGTCCTGGTCAACCTAGCTTATGTTTCTGAGGTCGACATCATCGACGACCGCGCCGAGACCCCTCCTCCACTAGCTTCTCTCAACGTCGGCAAGGTAAGGCTGCCGTCTGTGACGCGCACACACTCACTCACACACACACACACTCACACTGTCACGCACACACACACACACACACACACACACACACACACATACAGCAGTTTCAGCGTTTCTTCTGGTTCTATGCGGTTAGTATAATGTATGGGGGCTCATTCCTTTTGTACCATGTGTGTAACCTGAAGCAGATGATGGAATGCCTACAGCTTTCCCCCCCCATGGGCAAGGGAACTGCATGTCAAGTTCGTTCCTCACAGAAGAAGAAGCCTCAATTAATAACCTGTTTTATATGAACGGTGTCAACCAAAAACGGCCCCCTGAACGATTTTGTTTCGGTCTGAATACGAAGAATATGAACTCGAGCTCAGCAGGCCTTTTCTTTCAAGAGTTTTAGTGAGACGTCATTGTGCCGTCATCCTCTCTCCTGTCTCACGTCACTGTCTCTTTCTCTGTCCCGCCTGTCTCACGTCAATGTCTCTCTCTCTCTCCTGTCTCACGTCACCGTCTCTCTCTCCCTTCTCTCTCCTGTCTCACGTCACTGTCTCTCTCTCCTTCCTCTCCTGTCTCACTTCAATGTCCCTCTTTCCTGTCTCACGTCACTCTCTCTCTCCCTTCTCTCTCCTGTCTCACGTCACTGTCTCTCTCCCTTCTCTCCTGTCTCACGTCACTCTCTCTCTCTCCTGTCTCACGTCACCGTCTCTCTCTCCCTCCTCTCTCCTGTCTCACGTCACCGTCTCTCTCTCCCTTCTCTCTCCTGTCTCACGTCACTGTCTCTCTCTCCTGTCTCACTTCAATGTCCCTCTCTCCTGTCTCACGTCACTCTCTCTCTCCCTTCTCTCTCCTGTCTCACGTCACTGTCTCTCTCCCTTCTCTCCTGTCTCACGTCACTCTCTCTCTCTCCTGTCTCACGTCACCGTCTCTCTCTCCCTCCTCTCTCCTGTCTCACGTCACTGTCTCTCTCTCTCCTTCCTCTCTCCTGTCTCATGTCACTGTCTCTCTCTACTGTCTCACGTCACTGTCTCTCTCTCTCTCTCCTGTCTCACGTCACTCTCTTTCTCTCTCCCTCCTCTCTATTGTCTCACGTCACTGTCTCTCTCTCCTGTCTCACGTCACTCTCTCTCTCCCTCCTCTCTCCTGTCTCACGTCACTGTCTCTCTCCTGTCTCACGTCACTGTCTCTCTCTCTCTTGTCTCACGTCACTGTCTCTCTCCCTCCTCTCTCCTGTCTCACGTCACTGTCTCTCTCCCTTCTCTCTCCTGTCTCACGTCACTCTCTCTCTCCTGTCTCACGTCACTGTCTCTCTCTCTCCTGTCTCACGTCACTTTCTTTCTCTCTCCCTCCTCTCTCTTGTCTCACGTCACTGTCTCTCTCTCTCCTGTCTCACGTCACTCTCTCTCTCCCTCCTGTCTCACGTCACTGTCTCTCTCTCTCTCTCCTGTCTCATGTCACTGTCTCTCTCCCTCCTCTCTCCTGTGTCACGTCACTGTCTCTCTCCCTCCTCTCTCCTGTCTCACGTCACTGTCTCTCTCCCTCCTCTCTCCCGTCATGCTGGCTCAGCTTGCCAACAGAGCGCGCTCGGAAAAGGAGGACAAGCTCTCCCAGGCGTACGCCATCAGTGCGGGCGTGTCCGCAGAGGGCCAGCAGCTGTTCCAGACCATACACAAAACGTAAGGCTCCGCCCCCTCCGACGACAGTCGCACCCCGCCTTTTTACGGAAACGCGCGGCTTCGAAATTGACGCCGCCCGGCTTGGTGTTTGTGAGCGCTGTGTCCTCCTTTGACTTTGACGTGCGTGTGTGTGTGTGCGCTCGCAGCATCAAAGACTGCAAATGGCAGGAGAAGAACATCTTGGTGATGGAGGACGTGGTGATCAGCCCTCCGTACCAGGCGGACAACTGCAAGGGCAAGGAGGGCAGCGCGCTAAGTCACGTACGCAAAATAGTGAGTACATGACCCCCCCCCCCTGTTCACCCCCCAGGCTGCTGAGGGAAGGCTTAGTGACTTAGTTCATGTCGAAAAGGAGATCATAGTGGGTAGCTCACCAGATAAGGCTGAGGGCTTACCACAGTGGCCAGGGTTCAAATCCGGCCCTTGGCCTTTCGCTCCATGTCTTCCCCTCTCTCTCTCTCTCCCGACTTTTCCTGTCACACTTCACTTCAAACTGTCCAATAAATCATCAAAATGTCTAAATATTCTGTGTGTGTGTATATATATATTTATTATTTTTTCTGGAAAGTGCATTGTGTGAATTGCAAGGTTGTGATCCTAGTTGACGTGATGCTCATGTCCCCGTCCCCCCCCTCCCCGTTCAGGTGGAGAAACACTTTCGAGACGTGGAGAGTCAGAAGCTGGTTCCGCGGCAACCAGCACAGCTAACACAGAAGGACTCATCTGCTCTGTCATCATGAGCTTCAAGATCCCACCTGGGGGGGCGATGGGGGGTTCTGCTGCAGGGGGGGGGGGGGGGGGGGGGGGGGGGGTCTTGGCTATAATGGTAAATGTTCCTGTTCCTCCCCCTGTCCATCGTTAGATCAATGTCCAATCCCCCGTCCCCCAACCGTCCCCCCAGTATGACCCTCCACTACAGTCATCAAATGTCCAGAGTTTTCACCCAGATTGGAGGGGGCAATTCTAAGAATGAGCAAGTATAATTTTGACCTATTTAAACACCCCTCCGTAGGCCCTTACGATCTCTTTTCTCCTTCTCATAATCCAGATGTTCAAGGCACACTCCTCTTCCTACCATCTCACCTAAAAAGTACCTCATTTGCTAACTTTTTCTAACTTTTTTTAAATTTATTTTTATGATTTTCCTATATTTTAACCTGGATAGGAATTCAAGGAAGGGAAAATTACATTTTCTAAAATTGAAGTACTGTTTTGTTAAGAACACATTTTGATAGCTTAAAGCATAATAATCTGTTTTTGGGCTGGTGACTTTACAGAATGCAAGTACAAGAGCGTCCAAAAAGGATGCCTACCTAGTTTAACAACAACATTGGGTTGTCTTTTTCAGTGAAGAATCAAACTTTTTATAATCTCTTATTTGGCCCCAATTTCTTTACTAAGTTCACTGGTCACATTTTCTGTTCAGTCATTTGAGTATTTACCCAAGACTCATTTTGTCCCTCTAAAGACATTTTCTCAGTACTTTGTCTCGTTTATCCAACACCTCCATATTTCTATGACCAGATGTGGGGACTGACCTGGTCTGTGTCTGTCCCCTCCCCCCGTCTTCCTCTCTGGTCCGTGATTCTACAATACATGACCTCTTCCACAATGGGACCACTTCTATGAAAGTCACCTGGGTTCTAGAAGCTGGAACTATGCAGCCCTGTGTTCCGTGTGACAGGGTGGTGTTCTAAATGGGTCCAGGCTAGGTTTGTGTCCCTCCCCCCCTCGTCTGCCTACTGAGAACGGCAGGTATAATAATTGCTCTTCCCTCCGACTCAATGCATTCCTCCTTAGCCCGTTCAAGACAAAAAAAAGCGAGAGAGTGAACTTGCGTTGACCAATCCCTGTGGTCAGACGATACCCTCGCGTGTGACTACAGAATTGATCAATCAGTCGATTTATCTCATTGAGATGTTTGTATTCACTTTTGGAAGAAAACAAATGTACTTAAGCATAAGATGATCTCGCCATGTTGGAGGCTGGGGTGGGCGTGCGGCGAGGCCGTTTGGCCCCGCAGCCCCCTCCCTGGCCTCGTGTTTTAACGGCAGCCTGATTGGAGGCTCCCTTGCAAGGCCAGTGGGGTTGAGTTTGAGGGGCGCCGTTGGGCGGCGGCGACGCCAGAACACCTCGGCTGTCCACCGCACCGCTGCCCGCGCCCAGGTTTCCTTCCCAGTATTTTATTTTTTATTTTTAAATAGTAACATGGAAATAAATTAAAAAAAAGTGGGAAAAAAAGTATTTGTACATTTGCTTGTCGTGTTTTGGCTTTTTCAAATGCTTTATGATTATTGAGTGAATTCCAGAGCATGTTTTAGAGTATGAAGGTCTTTGTGTGGTCATGGTTTTAATCATAATGTAAAATGTTCATTTTCAAAAAGTTTATAATTAATGCAGATGAGTATCCATCAAGGAACTCCACAGAATGTACATTTGTTACGGGGCCTCCATGTTCAGCCTCTTGTCCACAACTGCTTTAACTTCAAACTGCCACTAGGTGGCAGAACACTAATGCATGATGTAGCGGAGATTGAAACCAAGGTGGTACAGCCAGGGAACTTAGTGACATGGATGATGGCCTTATTAATATTTAATATGACCTTGTTATTGAACATTTCTGAACGTGTTATGTTTATAATGGAACGAAAACTAACCCCATAGCCTGAATGAAGAGGGGTCAACTGGACTGTATGAACAACCAGGAGAGAAACATTTAATCCAAACTCAAGACACAAAAATTCATGACTTGTCATGATTATGTGTTGGGAGAGCAGGGAATATAACTGACCTTACTAACACATGACAACTCTGATCTACTTGTCAACGGTGCTTGTGGCTATGTTCATCTCTGCTATCCAGGTTCCATGCATCAACTGCTGAAGTCCAACAGAGAAATCTGAGGAATTTCGAAGTGTTCAAAATAACGGTTTAGCACAAAACTAGCTTAATTTGTCTGTCAATGGGCAATAAAGGGTTGAGTCTAGCATGTAATAGAGGCACCGCCAGGAATTTTGGACCCTATGAAAAAAGCATTTCTATAAATTTTTCAATTTTTGGGGCCCCTGTCAGTCGGGGGCCCTAAGAATCGTCCTAACTTTTCCCCCCTAAACGGCGCCCCTGAATACAGGCCTGGTCAGCACATGTCTAGGATGAGTGCTGTGTGCTGTCCGTTGGAATAACATTTCATTCATCGTTTTTGTCTCCAGTAAAATATCCCCGTGATACAAGCCCAAACCAACTGAAACATTTATTGGGTCTCAGCCAACGACGAGAGGGGATTTGCTTTGTGAGATATGGGAGGTTACTCCGTACATATCCGGTCAACATGACATTGTATGTACTCCATCAAATATTTACAACCATGGTGGTTCCAATATCAGTCTCCTGGGCCCTCTTCACTGTCCCAACAAGCAAAGGAGTCGAACACATTTTTTTTTAATGGGAATGATACGTGCTTTGCAAGTATGTGTATGTGCGTGTTGGTGAGTTAATGTTATGTTTGTATAGGGTAATAGTACAGGATGTAGACTGAGCAAAAACTGCCGCCATTCGTAGACAAGTGAATAGGCCTGCCCACTGACAGGATTTAGCCTTTATGTAAGAATGAGAATGATGGATTGACAGATGGAAGTGCTATTACGTAGCGTGGCCGATGTTGAGAATTTTCAGAGACTCTTACTTTGGCGGATGTTGGTAGACAGTCGATAAACTACTCAGAGAACGCGTGTCAAAATCCAACGTAAAATACATCCATATAGATAACAGCTGGTGAGGAAAAAACGTGGATTAGTGAAGGGTCTGGAGAGCTTGAGAGCAATAAAGAGCGCATGAGAGTTCACCAAGAGAGACGCGCAAATAGAATGCAGCATTTTACGTTTTCGCTTGAGGTAAGAACTTAACAAGAGTTGGAATAAAAGGTAGCCAATTTCGTATTTTAGGTAAATGAAATAGTTAATGTTTTATATTTTGGCATAATATACAATTCCGAATTACGCATGTTATGACCGCTTAAATGGAACAATGGACAGTGATGAGTTGAGCTCTCCTGTTGTAACTTAATTTCAATGCTATTAGATTTTTTTGTTTTTGAAATCTGTTTTTCAAGTTTTCTCCATCCAATTCGCAAAAATGTTCTGCTAAATTCGAACATTGACCCTTGTGAGGACGCATCATGGTCGTATATAGACTTTAGGTCATTAATTTATCCTTTTTTACAGATGAACAGCAGGTATTTAAAGCACATTCCGAGACCAGGGATTAGAATCAAAACGAATTCTACCACCAACAACATCTGCACTCTCCTTGATTAATCCTGCTATCTGCGTATGAACTGCACCTCGATGGGCTGGACACATTTAACCCCTGGGAATATGCTCTTCGCGGGTGTGCTGCTGGTCGCGCTGTCACGGTTGGACTGTTCTAACGCGTGCCCGCCTCAATGCCTCTGTTATGAGCACTCGGACCTGGTGGACTGCCGGGCAAGGGGGTTCTTGCGCGTGCCCCACAACCTGCCCCATGGCACGTGGCTCCTGGATTTTGGAGGCAACTTGCTGACAGATGTGAGGACGCATGCCTTTGCGGGTCTTTGGTCTCTGCGCGTCCTCGTGCTCTCAGACAGTGGCATCCAACATCTCCAGCGCCAGGTAAATACACACTGCATAAACTGTCACCATAACCTGAAACGTGTCAATGACAGTAGCTCCAAGATGAGATTAAACTTGGTCTCTAAAGCTCAACAACTGTAACAAAATTCAGTTTTTTCAGTTTTTCAGCCTGTTTTACCTCAGGTGTTCTAACCATTGCGTCTCTGCTCTCAGGCGTTCTTCTCCCTCTCCTACTTGGAGAAGCTGGACATGAGCCGCAACCTCCTCCGCCGGCTCCCTCACGACTTCTCCGACAGCCTGACCGCCCTCCGCGAGCTCCGCCTGGACCACAACACCCTGCTGCAGCTGGACCCCTCCAGCCTGGGCAGCTTGGAGAACCTGGAGAAGCTGGACCTCAGCCACAACCTGCTGGCCTCCCTGGAGCCCGGAGCCTTCAGGGGCCTCTCCCGCCTGCGCCACCTCTACCTGCAGGCCAACCGCCTGGCCTCCCTCCAGCAGGGCTCCCTGGCCATGCTCCCCAGCCTGGAGATCCTCCAGCTGGGCCAAAACAACATCTCCCACATCGACACGGAGGCCCTCACCCCCCTCCAGAGCCTGTCCGTGCTGGGCCTGGAGGGCAACGCTCTCCGCCACCTCAAGTTCAAGACCCTCCTGGGCCTGCACACGGCTGCCACCCACCTCCAGCTGGCGGGGAACCCCTGGAGCTGCGACTGCGACCTCCACCGCGTCTTCGGCAAGATCCTGAGCGTGCGCCACCTCCACGTGGACGACTACCGCAACGTGACGTGCCGCGAGCCGCCTCAGCTGGCGGTCATCACGGTCACCGTCCTGGTGACGGTGGTGGCGGCACTGGTCATGGCGGAACGCACGCAGAAGAAGAACCAGGGGAAGAGTTGGGGAGGAGAGTCGGACTCTCCTCCCCAACTCTCCTCCCCGAGGACTGAGGGCGGGCTGGCGGGGATGTGACCTGGGCAGCCCGGGGGAGCAGGACTGAGGAGGGCTGTTGGTGTCGTGGGGTTGAGCTGAGTTTGCACAAGGAAGCTTTTCAAACCATGAGACGTTGTTCCTAAAGTCTGTGCTACCTGTCTTTAAGTTGGACTTTGCATGTTGAATAACTTGTTTAGTGTTTGTTCAGTTGCTTGTTGCTGTGTCAATCAATTTAGCTGCTCCATGCCGTTTTGGCTTGATATCATATTTTGTCCATACATGTTGTACTTCAATACATATTTTGTATCAAAGGATATATTTGATGGGAAGTACCAACTGTATCAAAAGTGTAATTATTTTCAGTGACAGGTCATACGAGATGGATTTAAATGTCAAGGTCCACAGTCTTTTTTACACTAAGTTCTATCTGAATAAATATTAACATACAAACTGGGGGCACAGCATGAAGTTTCTGTTAGGACGGTGCTGTTGGTGTTGGTGTTGGTCGTGGTGTTGGTCGTGGTGTTGGTCGTGGTGTTGGTCGTGGTCTGAGAGGCTGCTATCCAGGTCACAGGGATAACAGGGAAGCATATGGCTCCGGCCTCAAGCACTCCAGCACCAGATTACTGCTGTCCTCCGCTCGGGGGCTGCATGATTAAACCTCACAGGAGGCAGAGAACAGACACCCTGCTCTAATCTCCCAGGACGCGTGGCCGCGCCCTCATCTGTGGACAGGAGCTTTGATCGCCCTTCCATCCCGTCTCCCTGAAAGGCTCTCTCACACGCTCCGGTGAGGATTAAAGGGATGGAGAGAGAAGCCGCCATCGTTTATTCGCTGGTCCTTTAATCAGGCAGCCTCAAGAAGGACATGACTTCTCTCTAGGAGAAGAGTTAGATGACTAGACCACTTGTTATAAGGTGACTTCCAGGGAAATGTTGGGTGCTGTGCTGGGGCAAGTCAGCGAATTCAGAACAGATTACAACCCAAAGAGCACGGAAAATACTTCAAAACCACACTGTCCATCACGGCGGTGGTTGGATTATGACGTCATAACTCATCTGACCTTTGACCCCCCCCCCAGGCTGGCAGATGGACATGTTGAAACAGTGTTGCTGGACATGGAAATATGGCCAGTGTGAATCGTCCTTTCCTTTTCAGTCTGTCAGATCTTTTAGAGCACGTCAACAGTTTGTTGACATGATGTATGTTTCAATCCAGCATGGATGGAATTAAGTACTTTGAGAAGTTGGACAGGGATCACAAGCAAAATCCAAAATTCACATTAATATTGAATCATAACTTAGAAATGACCTTTACTTTGCCAGCAGCAGTGTCCTATGCTATCAGGGGCATTGTTACCTAAGACACCACATCCCATAATTAAGCCGATGGTAACACAAACGACCACACTGTCCTAAAACACACAAACAGGACAAGGAAACAGGATTATGACGTCATGTAACTCCACTGTTTAAACTTCATTTTTGTTTTGACAAAATAATCTTTCCAGATTCAGGGAAAGGGGATTTAAGGAGTTCTCTTTTAACCTGAGGATTTGATCAGATTTAAGACATGGCTTACATAAACACTTTCAATATGGCTTGTGCTTGTTTTAGACATGCAGCACATGCTTATTTTTTGTTATGTAAAGCTGAGACCACAACTTGGGTCCAATTTCATCATCATCCCGGCCAAACCCTCCATCTCCCACGATCTCTCAATCACCCTGGGATCTGCGACGGTGACCCCTTCATCCTCCGCCAGGAACCTTGGGGTTACCATTGATGATGAGCTCTCCCTCACGGCCCACATTGCTGCGGTCTCCCGGTCGTGTAGATTCACCCTCTACAACATCCGGAAGATCAGGAGATACCTGTCTGAGCACTCCACCCAGCTGCTAGTCCAAGCACTTGTCCTCTCCAAGTTGGACTACTGCAACTCGCTGCTCGCCGGTCTCCCAGCATGCGCAACCCGCCCTCTCCAGAGGATTCAAAACGCAGCAGCCGCCTGGTCTACAATCTACCCAGACGCTCCTACGTTACCCCGCTCCTCATCTCCCTTCACTGGCTTCCCGTCACGGCCCGTATCAGATTCAAGACCCTGGTACTGAACTTCCGAGCGGTGAACGGGACTGCACCCGACTACATCAAGTCTCTGCTCCAGCCTTACACCCCACCCGCCACCTACGGTCTTCTGCTGACAACCGTCTGGTGGTCCCACCCAGGGACGTGCACAGGAATTTTGAAGGGCAGTTGCTCTTAGTTTTCCAACCAAAAAATTAGCATGTGATAACGGGCTGGTTGTCTGGTAGGCAAGCTAGCCGTCTAATTATTTAGGCTAAACGTGGGAAACTGAGCCTGGATTTATGAAGATTTTAATATATTTCATAAAACTTGATGATGATTGTTCGTTTGTTATACATTTCTACAACTTAATACTCACCTTTTCTGACAACGTCAAAGCAGTTTTTTATCGACATAGAATAAACCGTTACCGTCTCTTAAGCGCAAGAAAATGCAGGCTCAGGTGGCGGTCGCGTGCAGTACCGCAGAGTAAACAGAGTAGGGGGCATACCCCCCTCCCCCTTACGACTTCCACTCTCGTTGCCCATAGGCTTATCGATTGAAAGTGAATAAGGCTACTTTATGAAACGTTTCGGGTGGCGAGTTTTAAAATATAGGTCTACATGAAATTCTGCAACTGTTTATATTCACTATTATTTATTTATTTTCTTCGGAGGGGCACTTTGACTCGAGGAGGGCAAACGGGCGGTTGCCCGGGCAACCTTAGCCATAGCGTGTGCACGCCCCTCCCACCACTCAAGAGCGCCCGGTTCCAACACAAGCTCTTCTCCTGTCTGCCCCCCAATGGTGGAATCAACTACCCACGGCAACGCACAGCTCCAACTACTGTACTTCACTTGTCTTAGGCTTGTATAGTTTTATAAGGTTACTATAGGTTATTATGTGTATTAGAGGTTTAGAATACTGTATTTCATATTGTATATTATCTGTATAGTTACAGGGTTTACTATATTTTATATTTTTTTGAGAGAGAGAGAGAGAGAGAGAGAGAGAGAGAGAGAGAGAGAGAGAGAGAGAGAGAGAGAGAGAGAGAAAGCTGCCCAGCGATACATACAAGTCTGACTGCTAAGATATGTGAGAACTGTCAAGAAATGTACTGGACATGAATGTGTCTGTGGTCAGGGCTTGTGATGGACACCATGTCAAATGGAAGTTCACTGTTTTTCAGCTTAGATTCTGAATGGACTGAAACAGCATCGACACAATCCAGGTCAGACAGCTCTGACAGAAATAAAGAACATCTTTTAACAACATTGATATTTATTGGAGGTTTTTATAAAAATACACAGATTTCAGATCAATTAAGATTTGAATGAGAAAGTGTATTTGTATGTACCCAGAGTTCCAACAATATGGATCCGATGTACATAAACATACCATGTGTAGGTAAATGGCAAATTCATATTTCAGTTAGCAGTTACATGCAGAGCTTGCACTTTTGGCACTATTTCATTGGTCCACTGTGCCTGACAAGGTAAATCAAGCACACCTCTGTCAACCAAAGTCTGTGAACTATACTTTGTGTATGTCTTTTTTTGCTTGTGTAGTTGTATTTGTGTAGTAATCAGAGAGAGAAGATGAGGACCAGGATGCAGCCTTCCACACAGCGGTGCTATAGTCAGGCTCCAGCTGAACATGTTGACAGTGAAAACGATGATGTCCAGAGGCCAGGGGCAAAGGCTTGTTTTCAAATGTGGGCGGGGCATAATTTTTCACAGTTTTTCACGATTGCTAAAACACATTTATTGAAACAGTCAAACATGTTCTCAAAACTGTAAACACAAAACCAAATATTGACAGTAAAAACATGTTGACAGTGAAAACGATGATGTCCAGAGGCCAGGGGCAAAGGCTTGTTTTCAAATGTGGGCGGGGCATAATTTTTCACAGTTTTTCACGATTGCTAAAACACATTTATTGAAACAGTCAAACATGTTCTCAAAACTGTAAACACAAAACCAAATATTCAAAATCAATTTCCAAAATCTCTGACTCTGGCGAAATCAAACACTCGCCCCTAAACCATGTAACTTGTGCTCAAAATCAAACAATGCTTTCAGATCATAAACACGGCAAATCAATATGTAAACACTATGGAGCAATCATTAGACACAACACAAAAAAATTGAAAACACAGCATCCAGGCCATGTAGTTACGTGTAAAGACAAATTTGTTTATGTATACACAGTAAATGAATTTACTTAGCAATAAACAAAATTGATTTTGAAACACTGGATTTTGGTGTTTCAACACCCATAGACACTTTCCTGATGTATGACTGTCCTGTGTAGCCTGTGTTCTGCACCTCTCTTTCACCAACCGTCTCTGGAGGAGGGGATCCCTCACTGAATTGCTCCTCCCAAGGTTTCTTAAATTTTTTCTCCTCTAGTGAATTTTTCTGGGAGTTTTTCCCTGTCTTCATTGAGGGTTGAGGTTGGCTGAGGGGCAGTTTTATGGGCCTATGTGAAGCCCTCTGTGACATTGCTTGTACAAAAAGTGCTCTGAAAATACTAACCTTTACAGATGCACTATAGAGAGCATACTGACTGGCAGCATCACAGTTTGGTATGGGAGCTGCACAGACAAGGACCGCAAGGCCCTACGTAGTGTGGTCCGTTCTGCTGAGTTCATCATCGTCAGGAAGCTCCCAGCCCTACAGGACACCTACCACACACGATGCCTCAGGAAAGCTGGCAGGATCCTAACAGACTGTTGCCACCCATCCTTCAGTCTCTTTACCCCGTTGCCTTCTGGCAGGCGCTACCGTAGCATTCGGTCTCGCACACGCAGACTGGACAACAGTTTCTTTCGAAGGGCCTTCAGGCTTCTGAATAGACATTGATATGGACATTGATACACTTCTCACTAGCCACTTTACACACTGTCACTTTCAGCCACTGGTTGCACAATCAGTAATATTGCACTACTGTACTTCACTTGTCTTAGGCTTGTATAGTTTTATAAGGTTAGTATAGGTTATTATGTGTATTAGCGGTTTAGTATACTGTATTTAATATTGTATATTATCTGTATAGTAAGGAAGTTAACTATATTTTAGCTTATCATAGATGTAATGGGTTAGTTCTGTGTACTTATATGTTATGTATGCCAGGTTGCTTTATGTTGTCTTGTCCTAAGAATTTCAGTGCCCAGTCTGACCCTGTGTTGTTCTGTGCATCTGGCAATAAAAGACTTGAACTTGAACAATGGTCGGGCCATTAGGATACAAAAACCAACGTGTGAGAGAGAGAGACAGCCACCCAGGCATACATTCAAGTCTGACTGCTAAGATATGTGAGAACTGTCAAGAAATGTACTGGACATGAATCTGTCTGTGGTCAGGGCTTGTGATGGACACCATGTCAAATGGAAGTTCAATGTTTTCAGCTTAGATTCTGAATGGACTGAAACAGCATCGACACAATCCAGGTCAGACAGCTCTGGCAGAAATAAAGAACATATTTTAGGTTTTATTTTAGGTTTTTATAAAAATACATAGATTTCAGATCAATTTAGATTTGAATGAGAAAGTGTATTTGTATGTACCCAGGGTAAAACAATATAAAACAAGAATAAGAGTATTTCAATGATTCCAACAATATAGTTCCGATGTACATAAACATACCATGTGTAAGTATATGGCAAATTCATATTTCATTAAGCTGTATTTAATTGTAATGAATATATCTGTACATACAGTGTATTCCCTACTAGGGTGAAACACTGGTGTGACACACTCCTCCTAGGTCTGACACTGTTCTCAGCATGTTTCATTGGAAGCCAAGAGTTTTGTATAAGGCAGGGTCATCTTGAGCCAACAAAGCTTTCATCACAGAACATGGGAGAGATCCTTTCCTCAGGACCATGTCGATGGTGACCCGTGCTCTGTCCTTCCTCACTGCCTCCGCCTTCACTTCCTCCATCTCAGCATCGTTGATCACTCCCTCCTGCAGAAGTCCATCCAGCAGATCATTCAGGACAGGCATGGACACTCGCTCCAGAAACTCCCGTCTTGTAGAGCGCAGCTGATCCTCTGCAGAGCGTTTCTGAGCGTGCTCAGTCAGCCTGCCTGATGAGGAACCTGTTTGTTTGGAGGAAACCCAGATGTGTTCAGCTGTACTGTGCTGAAGTGACTGATTCTGTCATTAACCTCAGTAAAGTACTGCATAAACAGAAGCCAGAATGTGGACCCTGAGGATGTCCTGTACCTCTTAGTGGAACGCATGCTGCCCACACCTTCTCTCCTTCTCCCCCTCCCTCCAGAAGCCTCAGCTCCACCTCCTTTGTGTCGGTGCTCAGAAACACCTGGAAGGTGGGGTGGTAGTTTGGACCGTAGTTCCAGTGGACCACAACATCCTGGAATACAGATGAGAGCAGCTAAATCTGAACCATTTACAACCATCTGTCAGGTTTGGACGAGTCTAGGCCAGTGGTTAATAAGATAAGAATGTTTTAAGGGAACCAAATTAGTAAGAAAACAAACTCAGATAATATAAAGGTTGTGTTGATCCTAATGTGACATCATCAGACAACATTATTATTTTATGGTGAGTGAGTTTACCTTAGGTTGGATCTTATATCCCTCCACATCACAGCAGAGATTGTAGACTTCCCCACGAGAGAGTGTGCAGTCTGAACACACAGCTATGTAAGAGCTCTCGCTCTGCATTCCCTTTACCTGCACAAGACCATGTATTCAATATGTCAGCATTTCACTCTCTTGGCACAGCTCACCAACAGTCTTTTACCTTTTATTTTACCACTTTTCAGTGCTAGTTTGTACAACCATAGCAAATGATATACTGATGTGTTTTGGGCGTGTTGGAAGGACTGTACCTCTTGTTTTCAGATATTATTTGGACATTGTTATTCATACTTTATTAGATAGGACAGTTCAAACTAGACAGGAAAGGTTGGGGAGAGAAAGAGATGGGAAGACATCCTGAAATGGCCCCTAGAATTGAACCCAGACTGCTGCATTGTGATTCAGTGGAGGCCTGGACTGTACCTCTTGGAGTGGCACGTTGTGTGGTAGAACAATCAGGTTCAGAACATAGCGCAGAGGGTCTAGTGATTGGAGGAAGGGCAGCACCTGCCCCCTGGTGGTGAGGAAGGGTATGCACCGTCTCATCAGGCCCCATAGGGACAGGTCTGTGATGTTCACCACCACATGTGTGTCAGTCATCCTCAGGGGAGGCAAAAGCTCCACGTCATCACCACTGACATGAGCCACAGACAAGGACTTAAGACCCTCTCCTGTAAGACAGCAATGTATCAGTCAGCAGTATTTCAGAGCTGAGTAGGATAAGCGTGGTATTACTGGGTTGTGTGTAGTTGTGAGAGGTGTGGAACTCACCAGAGGGAATCTCACAGTGTCGGAGGTGCAGCTGACAGACAGAGCCCTGAGGACAGCTGATGTTGAACAGGGGTCCTGCAGGGGTCTGGCCTGTGGAGTGCAGCAGATCTTCGTCCCATTGGACAGTTCTGTAATGCACCTCCCCTTCTCCCTCCATCTAAAAGACCAGACCTGTCAACCTGCACTGGAACACACCTGCATGGGGGCACTGGAGCCTGGGGGACACAGGGCAACAGTGGTTATCACCTTCATGGTCAAAATACAGAGGAGATGAATAATACCTCTGATACCAGGGAATTAAACATTCACCTGTATAAAGTCTCTGAAGGTTGTGAGGTGAATTCAGGTATCACAAAAGTTAGGGTCTGGAAAAAAGAAACAAAAATGTATACAACTACAAACCTTAGTCTGCAATACTGTCAATACTCCACATGGTTCAGGCAGGAGGACTCAGTATAGTATTTACTTGATACTTTATTCACACGGTACAACACATCATTGTAACACTGATTTGGCATTATGGGTCTGCTTGCATCGGCTCCCTGCCACACCCAACGAAGACACCGTCTCGACCTCCGAGCAGAGAGCAGAGACGCATTCCCCCTTAAACAGGAAACACAGAACCAAGGGTGGAGGCCGGGGAGGCGGAAGCAGCAGATTAAACAGAAAGCATCCTGTGTCGCACTGGCAAAGCAGAGTGCAGCGATATCCTGATTAAATAGCCCGCCCTGCTAAGAAGGTGTGCCCCTACTGCGTGATATGACGCCCTGCTAGTGACGCGCTGCTAATGAGGCACTATGTCTCGCGTCCCCCTGCATGAACCAGCTCCGCTTGATTGTATGCCATTTGAATTTGTTTTGATACTGAAAACTTCCATCTCATAAAAAACTTGGACTGTGGATTATAAAAATAACCAATAAACCCTGAATGATATCATTATTTTGTGAAGCTGAGCCTTCATAAATAAGTATGAAAGTACCTGAACAGAAAATCGAGTAGTCTACCTACCGGTCCTTGTGGTTCCCTGCTGTGTGCAGGTTCAGGGTTTAATCTGCTGTGTGGAGATCTGTGTGGGTTACTCCCTGAGCTGAGGTGAGAAAGTATGGAGGTCTGGTAGCTGTAGCATAAGCTCTCCGGAGACAGGTGATCAGATCTACCAAATCTACACTCTGACTCTGTAGAGAAACACAGCAGGTCAGAAGCTGGGCTGGTTAGATTCCTACTCAGGGGCCGTGTATGGAACATTCAACTGACTGATGGACAAACACAGGCAAACTAACAGACAAGTAGGCTGCAAGCAGGTAAAGTAACTAGTCAGGCAGGCAGACAGGCAGACAGACAGACAGACAGACAGACAGACAGGCAGACAGACAGACAGACAGACAGACAGACAGACAGACAGACAGACAGACAGACAGACAGACAGACAGACAGACAGACAGGCAGACAGACAGGCAGGCAGACAGACAGGCATCTTACCTGTAAGCATCTTACCTGTAAGCCTCCACAGTAATCTCCAACCAGAATCATCGTCTCTCTCAGCTCTGCTGTCTCCACTCACTGCACAACAACAACATACAAATAAATAAACAAGGATAACAAAAGACTGACAATTGACTGTTTGCTAAAGTACTGTACTATATAGTATTCATTTGAAAAAAGAAGGTAGCACATGGAATATTACAATTATGGGTATTGAATTGGTTCTTGTTATAGACACATATTTCTACATTCATACTTCTGTCTTTGTTCGAATATTTGTATTTTCTTCCCTTCTGTTTTTCCCTTCTCTCATTCCACATGCAGGGTTAGGGAATACAATGATATATGTGCCAGAGCTGCTGTTAGTACAGTAAACAGTCAAGACTCACTATTTTTAGGGAGGATGTCGTAGCTCCCAGCTCTTGTCAGAGGCAGTAGTGATGTCTGGTAAAACACATTTCCTCTGTTTGCTGCCACCATCTCCTCCACCTTGTTCAGCAGCTCAGTGACCTGAGTGTCATCAACCCTGTTCTTATTGTTGAGGACATGATACCTGTTGCCACATTTCTCAACAAGCCACTGCAGGGCCTCCCCTTCTCTCTCAATGTGCTGCTCAATGGTTGTGTCTCCCAAACAGTCCCCACTGGTGAACAGCACTATAGTGTGACTCCAGACTCCCTCAATGAGAAGCTGCAGGTGTCCCTCTACTGATCTTCTCTCTTCCTCTAGGAATGAGTCATCCAAGTCTATGACCAGGATGAGAGTGTGGGGTCCTGGAGGACACAGAGACACACGTCCTATCTCCTGTTTAACCAGCTCAGTAGTACTCTCTACAGAGAGACCCCTCCACCATCCTGGAGTGTCGACCACAGTGACCTGCCTCCCTGCTACTTCTCCCTGTCTCTTTACACACTGAGCAGCTGTCCTGAGGTCAAACTCCTCTCTGCCCAGGATGGTATTTCCCGATGAACTCTTTCCTTCATTTCTCCCCCCCAGCAGCACAATTTTCAGCTCTGAGAGATGGAGGGAGTCACCTGTCAGAGAGAGAGAGAGTGAGAAAGAGAATGTGAGAGCGAGAAAGAGAGGGCAAGAGAGAGAGAAAGAGAGAGAGAACAAGACAGAGAGAGAGAGAGAGAGAGAGAGAGAGAGAGAGAGAGAGAGAGAGAGAGAGGGACATATAGATGCATGAGACAGATTGAGAGATAAAGTGAGACAGAGAAAACCAAAGGGCAAACAGAGATTGCATTTTAGTTGCAAAGTTTACAATGATCTGATTTCACAGGTTGTTTGAGTGAAGTATCTACATCACATAATAATAATGCAACGCCGTAGCCATGGAGTCAACATTGGAGGGGGACAAATTAAATTTGTTAGGATAATTTCGGACAGCGTGCATGGTTTCCTGTCGTAGCGTAGCACATTCATATTTTTATATCAATATATTGGGGGGGACATTTTGTCCAGATTTTAATATTGTCCTAGCCTGGCTCTGCCTTCTTACGTACTTCCGCACAATTTTCTTTTTGCTTCTGTAATAGGTCTGGGAATTCGGCTCTGAAGTCTGTTTTCGGAAGAAAAAAGTTGTAGGTCCATTCAGCGAACAGAGGGAGTGGCTGAGAACGATGACGTTGACGTTGTACACACGTTTGACTTTTAGTTCACTAATGTCAACGGAGAAAGATGCGAGCAAAGCTATTCTGCGGTTGTGGCAACGCTGCCGAATATCCATAAGTTAAAGCCGGAGCATGAACAATCCTTATTGAGTTTTGTTGGTGGCCATGATGTTGTGGCTCTCCTCCCTACAGAGTTCGGGAATCGGGAACAGTTTGAATTTCCAGCTACGGCAGCTAGCTCTGTTACAGTGGTGGTGTAGGAGTTGGCTAAGGCGAACGCTAGCGATTGGTTATGGCAGATCAGAGTGGCACTGGGCAGATCCAATAGTTTTAAACTTCAACAGAGTACCCGCCTTCAAGGAAGTTAACGCTTGTCTATGGAGCTATCCCAGACCCTCTGTACAAATGAAATGTATGATGGTCTGATTTGGACCAGGCTAGATGTGTCCCCCCAATATGTATTGTGATTACGGCCTTGTAATAATGTCAGTTTCCAAAATGTTCTCTGTTCAGATGAACGCATCCTACAAAAAACAACAATTTACTGGTATCGACATTATGCACAATATTGTTCATCAATAATTAAATGTATGTTTTATCATATTACAACCAGTCTCTAAATATGCAGTATAATGCATGTCACATTGATTAGGCTATTCACACCAAGACTCTGGGTGGACACAACTTTTACAGATGCACCATAGAGAGCATTCTGACTGGTTGTATCACAGTGTGGTATGGGAGCTGCACAGACCGGGACCGCAAGGCCCTACGAAGTGTTGTCCGTTCTGCTGAGTTCATCATCGGCAGGAAGCTCCCAGCCCTACAGGACACCTACCACACACGTTGCCTAAGGAAAGCCAGCAGGATTCTAAGAGACTGTTCCCACCCATCCTTCAGTCTCTTTACCCCGTTGCCTTCTGGCAGGCGTTACCGCAGCATCCGGTCGCGCACACGCAGACTGGACAACAGTTTCTACCCAAGGGTCATCAGGCTTCTCAATGGACACTGATATGGACATTGTTTACTGCACACTAGTCACTTATACACTGTCACTTTCAGCTACTGGTTGCTCTTTCAGTAACATTGCACTACTGTACCTCACTGTACCTCGCCACCAGGCTCCTGTTTGGTCATTGACATAGTCACTGATCTGCAAATATGCACTACTGCAATGCACTCCACTTAGGTTAGATTAGGTTATAGGGTTGTAACAGTTTTTTTTTTTTTTTGTGTATTAGGGTTAGTATAGCGTACTATTTATTGTTATCTGTAATATAGGAAGTTTTAGTGTTAGGGTTAGTATAGTCGTTTATTTATTGCTATCTTTATATTTAGGAAGTTCACTTATCTAAGCTCAGCATAGATGTAAATTTGTTCTGTGTACTTGTATGTTATGTTATGCCAGGTGCTTGCGTTGTCTTGTCTTAAGAATTTCCGTGCCCAGTCTAACCTTGTGTTGCTCTGTGCACCTGACAAATAAAAGACTTGAACTTGAACTTGAACACTGAAAGAAACTCACCCATTAGTGATCTGAGAGTCTTTCTCTGTTCCTGCACCTTCATCAGAATCTGTTGTACTCTCTCTTCCTCTGCCCTCCTTCTCTCCTCTATCTTCTTCAAGATCTCTCTGTCCATCTCATAGTGGCCTCCTCTGTTTCCTGCCACCATCTCCTCCATCTTGTCCAACAGCTCAGTGACCTGAGTGTCATCACCCCTGATCTCATTGTTGAGGACATGATACCTGTTCCCACATTTCTCAACTAGCCACTGGAGGTCCTTCCCTTCTGTCTCAATGTGCTGCTCAATGGTTGTGTCTCCCAGACAGTCCCCATTGGTGAACAGCACTATAGTGTGACTCCAGACTCTCTCACTGAGAAGCTGTAGGTGTCCCTCTACTGATCTTCTGTGTTTCTCTGGGAATAAGACACTCAGCCGTATGACCAGGAGGAGAGTGTGGGGTCCTGGAGGACACAGAGACACACTGCGTACTATCTCCTGTTTAACCAGTTCAGTAGTCTCTTCTACAGGAAGATTCCTCCACCATCCTGGAGTGTCGACCACAGTGACCTGCCTCCCTGCTACTTCTCCCTGTCTCTTCACACACTGAGCAGCTGTCCTCAGGTCAAACTCCTCTCTGCCCAGGATTGTATTTCCTGATGAACTCTTCCCTGCAAGTTTCCCCCCCAGCAGCACAATCCTCAGCTCTGAGAGATGGAGGGAGTCACCTGTCAGAGAGAGGGGTGGGGAGAGAGACAAAGAGGGAGAGAGAGAGAGAAAGGGGCAGAAATAGAGGAGAAACAGGGAAATTCAAGAGAGAAATTGTTATTAATATTCTTCATGTTATAAATGTACTGAACGACGGAGGGAGTGGTAAATTATAGTGTGAAGGTAAATAACACTGTTGATGAAGAACAGTGTGTTCTTCATCAGATTACATCATATCCTGTTTATTTTTACAGGTGACATGGTGCAATTAACTTCCTGGTTATGGTGAATAATTTAATGGCTGAAACACTTCAATGAAGACCGTTTACCTGAAGCCATAGTTGATAATCATTCTCCTCTATTTACTCATGGAGAGCAGGCAGGATCTAAATATATATATAAAACATGCCAAAAAGTAATGTTACCGTGGTGACACAACATGATATGTAGGTTTATTACAGTAATCACCCTACTTGTGAACTTGCAATACAGGTCAAATCTTAACTATCTGTTAAGATCCAGAATGTTCTTCCCTGTCTATAATGTAGCCTATTGTTACAGTTTAATAATTGAGTTAATCTGGTTAACAATTAATTACATTTTCAATCGACTTTTTACTTACCTATACCAACACGACAAAGCCTAGCAGACGATGAAGGAAATATGTTTGCTTGTGTGTCAGGTGAAATAGAAAGTAGATCCAAACAGGTTTGGATGGTTTAACAACATTCTTGTAGACTAGTCCACCTGTAACATACTATTACAGTGGTGTAACTCTGATCATGGATCATTGGTACAGTAATGTATGGCCTTGTTTTGGCAGCCCCCGCCCATGTTATGGGTTTAAGATGGCACAGGTGAGTGTTCATTATTGTGTCCTTGAGATACCCTGATGTGTTGTATGGTACCCTTGTGAAGGCTGTCGTGGGAATGAGAGAGGAAGACATGCAGAAATGTCCTGAGCTGGAATCGAACCTGGAACACTGTGTGTGGGCCTCACCCTGTGTGGACACAGCACCCCAAACCCTGCCTGGACCACTGTGTGTGGGCCTCAGCCTGTGTGGAACACCCCAAACCCTGCCTGGACCACTGTGTGTGGGCCTCACCCTGTGTGGACACAGCACCCCAAACCCTGCCTGGACCACTGTGTGTGGGCCTCACCCTGTGTGGACACAGCACCCCAAACCCTGCCTGGACCACTGTGTGTGGGCCTCAGCCTGTGTGGAACACCCCAAACCCTGTGATCTACCGGGGAACATCCATCTCTGCTTTTGACTTCTAATCATATATTTTACCTTTATATATGTGACGGGTATGTAACAGCTGTAGCCGCGCACCGTCACGACAAGGCTCGTTTGCTACTCACTGGGCTCGAACGCACAACCTCCGTCTTGCCAAGCGTGACCACTACCAGCTACGCCAAAGAAAAGCTAGCTCTTCGTTGACGCGGGTGGCCTATTACATACCTGAGGAGCGAGTTTCACGGTTCTATCTCCGTTACATATAGGCTACCTTCCATATTTACCCATTAATTTGTCTGGTATTGCCATGTTTTGCTGATTGTACATTACTACATCGTAGTTAATTATTTCGGTTAATCTTATATAAATTCAATTGGCAAAAATCTACCTTCAAATTCATAAGATTATGGTACCAAATTAATTTAGATTTTAATGAGAAAGAGTTTGCATGTACCCAGCATTTTATAAAATATTTCAGTGATGCCAACCATATAGCTCAAATGTAGATACATATATACATATATTTGTAAGTATATGGCAAATTCATATTTCATTTAGCTGCATTTACAGTTTTTCTCAGCTGTTAACACAGCAAAAGCGAAAATTTGATTACATACAATTTGCACAACCTTATCTTCATGTACCAATCGCTCGACCCAATTTGGCACTACTTCACATCTGCATTAGACTCTGACTTTCCTTCTTTACACTCTGATGTCAATTACACATCACCTTGTTGTCAAAACACTACACACAATGTTCAGTTGTTGCACACACTTCTCAAGTAATATCAACCTACAACACACAAATATTCAAATCTCTAAACACTCAGGTCTGGTGAGCAATTTGCAATCAGGACTGCAGCATAAAAGTGCCTTGAACCTCTGTTTTGTTTGGTGAACAATGGAGAACTTTGAAGAGATCAACAACCAGAGAAGGAGAGGGGTGAGAATGAGTTTCTGCATATTGGTGTGCTGTTTTATGTTTGACTATGAAAAGCCTACACTGACACATTTTAAAAAAGAGAATAGAGTTTTTGCTGGTCTCTCTCCCGGGCCCCTGCATGTCTCTCTCCCTCCTAGTCTCCTCGTGGCTCCAGGTGGTCTCACCTCTTTGAACTTGTGGGCCAGCTTCTCAGGGTCCATCTCCACGGGCGACAGCATGTCCTCGTTCTCGGCCAGGTCGAACACCTCGATGGCGTTGGGGAACATGGGGCTCATCTCCTCCTCCTCGTCCGTGGCGTACTCTCCCGTCTGGGGGAGGAGAGACGGCAGGGGAGACCTCACTCACACGGGCCTCACGGTTCACTCTGTCACTACGCTGCACGTCTGTGTCTGCAAGCTGTACACAGCTATGGCTTGTGCTTGATGTAGACATACAGCACGTGCTTATGTTTGTTATGTAAAACTGGGACCATAACTTGGGTCCAATTTCAGCATCCTGCTGTGTTTAGCCACACTGACACATGACACATCACACT
This sequence comes from Hypomesus transpacificus, assembly GCF_021917145.1. Classification (NCBI taxonomy): domain Eukaryota; kingdom Metazoa; phylum Chordata; class Actinopteri; order Osmeriformes; family Osmeridae; genus Hypomesus; species Hypomesus transpacificus. The sequence goes on along the minus strand of NC_061076.1, from coordinate 15,977,067 downwards.
GCAATTCCACATCTGTATTTATTAATGATGACAGTAAATGATGCAAGACAAATAATATGACGTTTTAAAGACAGAAGCAGATTGACGTCGAATACAAGTTTCAAATCTTTGAAATACTTAAAACGGTGCACTTGATTTGAATTGCCTTACATGCAGAGCTTGCACTTTTGGCACTATTTCATTGGTCCACTGTGCCTGACAAGGTAAATCAAGCACACCTCTGTCAACCAAAGTCTGTGAACTATACTTTGTGTTTGTCTTTTTTTGCCTTTGTAGTTGTATTTGTGTAGTAATCAGAGAGAGAAGATGAGGACCAGGATGCAGCCGTCCACACAGCGGCGCTATAGTCAGGCTCCAGCTGAACATGTTGACAGTGAAAACGATGATGTCCAGAGGCCAGGGGCAAAGGCTTGTTTTCAAATGTTTTTTAAATAACTGAGGATGCGGCCGTTCAATATAATGTTCTCAATAAAAAGTGTGTATGTGTGTGTCTGTGTGTGTCTTTGGGGGGGGGGCAGATTTGCAATTTTTCATAGATAACAATAATAATACATTTTATTTGTAATGCACCTTTCTTGCACTCAAAGTGCAAATGAAACTTCAGTCCCTACAGTCTGAAGATCTGCCCCTTTCTAGATGCAGGGTTCCAACACAACAAAGCCTCCACAGAGACCAGCATGCTCTCCATCATGGAGAGAGAAAACAAGAAGAAGAAAAAAAGAAATTGGAATGTGGAATGAGAAGTAAACCTAGCTCTAATGGTTCCGTTCTAGAACTTCCCAGCGTCACTGTTCTGACAGGCCACTCGGGCCTCAGGTTCGCGCTTCTGAACGGAGTCGTCAGGCAGAATGTTAGTATGTTACAGCATGTTAATACTATGATATCATCACCGGACAGTAGACGTGTCATAACAACGGAAGTTACTGCGTGAGAGGATATCTTGGTGTGACCACGCCTAAGAAGGACAGTCTGAGGATCTAAAGAACGGGGTTGTTATGTTTCAGTCCGTGATCTCCGAAGAGAGACTCGCCTCGTCTGTCCCTGAGTGAGTCACTCATGATCTCACTGCTGCCACCTAGAGGCCAGTCCTGCTCGGTACAGCTCTGTGACTGCGGACCCTGTGGTTGACACACAGCTGATATGGTAGCTAGCTAGCTAGCTAGCTAGAGGAGGGATACGTGCGCGCATGTTTTGTGCAGTCCAGTTGTAAGTGAATGTCGGTGGTCCCTTGAGTTACACACAGAAACCGCGACGTTGAGGACGGGGAAGAGAGAAAGGGGTCCGTCCTCCGGTGTAAACAAACCTTCCTCTCTCTCCCCGACCCACTCGAAACGTCGACACCGCAGAGTGTAGCACGGCGTGACCGCGCGAGAGCAGACGGAGCTGCGGCCGAACGTGAAAAGTGTCCGTCCCCCCGCGCGGTACCTGCTCTGGGAGAGAGGCGGCGCGAAGCCGGAGGGAGAGCAGCACCAGGAGAGAAGTGGAAGAGGTGGGACGTGGGGGGAGAGATCAGATGGGAGAGGCACACGCTCACCTCTCCACTGGGGCCACTTCCGAGAGATGACCCCCCCCCCCCCCGCCCCCCCCCCCCCCCCCCCCCATCGAGGCAGAGGACGTGCCTCGATGTCATTGTCTACACATGATAGCATACCAGCTATCTATCTGACCCATCCAGACATACCCACTAATACTGCATTGCGAGGCACTAGCCAGCTTCCTCTAACACACACACATACACACACACAAACGATGATCTGGGTTTGTTTTTCGTCGTATATGGACAGCATCCCCATCCCATGGTTTCTTTAGCGAGGGCAGATGAGGGCAGACAGGCGACCTTATGAGTTGACAGACCTGACTTGGTGTGGAGAGTTGGGGTGGGTGGGGGGTGCTAGCTGATGGAGATGAGCCTCGAGGAACTGGCAGACAGTGAAGCTGAGAGGGCAGTGACGTCAGGGTGGAGCTGACCAGAAGGGTGAGGTCGTGGGTGAGGTCGGGGGTGAGGTTTTGGTTAAGTCGTGGGTGAGGTCAGGGGTGAGGTTGGTGATGAGGTCAGGGGCGAGGTTGGGGGTGAGGTCAGGGGTGAGGTTGGTGATGAGGTCAGGGGCGAGGTTGGGGGTGAGGTCAGGGGGTGAGGTCGGGGGTAAGGTCGTGGGTGTTGACAGAAGGGAGCAGCAGAGTGGTAACAAGGCAGCAGACAGGTGTTTTGAGGTTCAAGTGAGAGCAGCTATTATACAACGAGTCCATTCGGACGTTCTCCACGTTCTCTACTGCAGCTTCCTCGCTCCAGTCCTGCCCTCGTGGTCTCCTCAATCCTCGTTTCGCTCCTTCACAGTATCCAGTATCCACGCTTCTTTGACATTTCTTGACACTTGGGGAGAGAAAGACAGGAAGGCAGGGAGAGGGATAGGAAAGCCATACAGGAAGGGGACTGGATTCGAACCCAGACCCCACTGTTAGGCTTTAGGCTTACGGGTGAACGCGCTTATCCAGTGAGTCACCAGGGCAGCCCCCTATGCTCACCAGCGCAGAGCTCGGGAGGAGAGGAGACGAAGAGAGGAGACCACCATATTTCTCTCTAGTTTAGCACCTCCTCCTTCACAGAGACGCTCTGTGACCTCAGCTACAACATCCTGTTCCTGGTTCCTGTCAACTGACAGCCAATCCCCTCACACCCGGCCAAGCTCCGCCCCTCCTCTAGTTGAGACCTTATTGGCCGAGGCGCAATCATAATTTATACCAAGCGGAGCGCAAAGTTAACGCTGTCCGTCAACGATTCTGTCGACCAAACATGAGTTGCACGTAAGTAAAACCAACATATTCACACCCTGTTTGCCATAACGCTAATAGAAAAAGAGATGCACAGACCTGCTTCTATCTACACTGAACTGTACGTCTGTATAGCCCCCCATTATCCCCCCCACCCCCGCATATCTCCTTACCAGCCCCCCCCCCATTGCTTAAGCCTTTGAAACACTTTTAAATACACGTCAAGAATATATACAAACAAAAGACAATATCCGTCCAGTCTATCGCTGTACAAGCCCCAAGCAGAGACAGTCTGGGTTATTCCATTCCCTGCCCCCAGGGGTCGCTGTTCAGGAGAAAAGGGGCGTTGTTGTGTTCCTGTGAGTCCAACCACAAACTTTAAGAAGCAGAAGACAATCTTCTTGTCCAGTTTTCCCCAAATTCAGTTCGTCAATAAACCAGTCTGGCCAGTAGAGAGGGCTATGATATTACTCCTGGTTAGTTGTTTGATGTGGATAATACGAGGAAACACTGTAGAGAAAGTAGGAGCCAGGCAAGCCCCCGGGGTCCACAGGAAGACTGGGAGCCGTAGGAGGGGGAGGGGGAAGATGGAGGATCTCTCGGATGACCTCACCAAGCTCTAAGCCAATTCTAGACAATGAAAAAATTCTGGTGTTGGTTTGTGGTTTCTTTCTTCTTGCAGGTGCCCCCACTGACCCCCCCATCCCCCTACCCGCCACCGCCCCCCTCCCCCGTCCCCCACCCTGACCCCCACTCCAACTGGCGCTCCGTGAGTCTCCCTCTCTCTCCCTCTCCTTCCCTCTCTCTCCCTCTCTCTCCTTCCCTCTTCTCTGTTTGTTTTTCCCCATCTGAACATCTTGTCTGGACAAAGACAGGCCCCGGTGTGGAGTCCTTCCTGTCTGGAAGGAGGAGGAGGAGGAGGGGGGGAGGAGAGGAGAGGGGAGGGCAGGAGGAGGTCTATGAGGGCTCGGAGGTCTTCAGAGCGTCCACCTTGGTCTCCAGGTCCGAGATCTGCAGGAGGAAGGAGGAGACGGCAGCGGGTTGACAGGAGCCTCGTGCAGGACGTGGAGCAGTCACACACACACCTTTACGCTAGCACACACACAGAAACAACCACACACACACACTCACACACACATTCACACACACACCTGGCCCTGCAGGGTGTCTGCCTCTTCCTTGTTAGAGGCTTCGGTCTCCTCTTGGGCCCGACGCTGAGCCGTCTCCTTCTTCAGGTACTCTATCTCCCTGGAACACAACCACACGGTCACATCAGGTACTCTATCTCCCTGGAACACTGCCCCCCCCCACTACCAGTCACACAAACTACATCCCCCAGAATCCCCCTCCCGGTCCCCTCCTTACTTCTGCTGGTAGTCCTTGATGAGGCGCTTGGCCTTGCTGTACTTGCGCTCCAGGGTCTGGTACTGAGCCTGGGTCTCCTTCAGGTGCTCGTCCACCGCCTGGCACAGCGACTGGGCCTCCATCCAGTAGCCCTCCAGCTTCTCCATGCGCTCCTTGTTCTCCCGCACATTCTGCTCCAGCTGAGCGCGCTCCATGCGCCAGCGCAGCTTGTCCTGCTCGGCGTGAGCCAGCTGTGTGCGTGTGTGTGTGTGTGTGAGTGAGTGGTGTGTGTGGGTGTTTGAGTTGTGAGTGTGTGTGAGTGCGTGTGAGGGTGTAGAGGGGGGAAAGGGGGATGTGAGGGGGAACAGTAGGAGAACGACGTCAGTGATGAGGACCAAAGCTGGAGGGCTGGTCAGGGGGTCGTAGCAAGGCTGGTCAGGGGGTCGTAGGAGGGCTGGTCAGGGGGTCGTAGGAGGGCTGGTCAGGGGGTCGTAGGAGGGCTGGTCAGGGGGTCGTAGCAGGGCTGGTCAGGGGGTCGTAGGGAGGGCTGGTCAGGGGGTCGTAGGAGGGCTGGTCAGGGGGTCGTAGGAGGGCTGGTCAGGGGGTCGTAGGAGGGCTGGTCAGGGGGTCGTAGGAGGGCTGATCAGGGGGGCGTAGGAGGGCTGGTCAGGGGGTCGTAGGAGGGCTGTGGTCCTACCTTTCTCTTCAACTGCTGAATCTCAGCCTGGGTGACAGCATGCTTGATCTGAAGCTGCAGAGAGAGAGAGAGAGAGAGAGGGAGAGAGAGAGACAGAGAGAGAGAGAGAGGGAGGGAGGGACGAAGGAGGGAAATATGTCAAATGATGACCCAACAGTTCATTTCCCCCCCAAAAATAGTATTGGTGTCAGCTTGGTATCAACATAGATGTGTGTTATGTTTCTGTGTTTGCCGTGCTCATGGCTGCAATAGTCTTTGCTGGTCTCTCTCCTGGGCCCCTGCATGTCTCTCTCCCTCCTAGTCTCCTCGTGGCTCCTGGTGGTCTCACCTCTTTGAACTTGTGGGCCAGCTTCTCAGGGTCCATCTCCACGGGCGACAGCATGTCCTCGTTCTCGGCCAGGTCGAACACCTCGATGGCGTTGGGGAACATGGGGCTCATCTCCTCCTCCTCGTCCGTGGCGTACTCTCCCGTCTGGGGGAGGAGAGACGGCAGGGGAGACCTCACTCACACGGGCCTCACGGTTCACTCTGTCACTACGCTGCACGTCTGTGTCTGCAAGCTGTACACACTGTTTAGCCTTCAGCTCAACTCGGGAGACAACCGACACTTGAATGAACTGCGAGGAACGCTTATCTGCACTACCTGTACCCAGAATGCACTACAGAATGCACTACAAGGTAAACAAGCCTCACGCATGTCTTCGTCCAAGCGACACAGCCTTCTCTTAGCACTAGTCTACTGCCTAACAACCAAAGATGCGTGTTCTTTCGTTTTTCTTTATTTTATGACCAGGTCCTAATGACCATGATGGGGGTCTTGGTCAGCGGAACCAGGTTCTGTATTGTCCTCCAGCAGAACCTTGTGGATCAATACCACCTAGCCCCAACCCATTAGACAACAGATAGTCAGAAAGACGTTTTCTCTATCGATCCAAGCTCCTCTGTAGTCCAGCTGCTATCGACAAACCTCCCTCACAGTAACCTCCAACATGAGCCCACACTGGACAATAGCTGGATATCACAAACCTTGTCTTCACAAATGATACCATTTCAGCAAATGGTACTGTGGAGATTCAGTTTGGTAAATCAATTGTAGTTACTTGATACTATATTGTGTACATTGGGTGCTCTTAGGTTTGTTTAACTGTGTTGTGCAGATTGAGTCCCACTTTGTTATGAACTGCCTGCACTGCAGCAGAATGTCCACCAGGTGGCAGAAGCGAGCTTTGGGATAACATCCCATTTCCTCGACACATGCTTTGCCAGAATCGACACCCAACAATTGGGCAACCTCCATTTTGTGTTTGCCGCCACCAAACGCCACCAAAAGGGCAACAGCTAAAGACGATTCTCGGTGTGTGGTAGCAACACGATTAATCTTTGTCACATTGGACGAATGCCGTACACGATGGCTTAATAGTCGAGAAAGACTGACGTGCCAAAGTACTGTCTTTCTGTGGTTTATGGTCTGGCTTATGCAGCAGTGACACTATTCATAGTGTTGCTTTAACAACACTCATCTGAGGCTCGTCCTAACAGAACCCCTGGCTCCCCCTGTCACAACAATCTGTCTCTCTCTTTCCTTTTCCCTCCCTGGACACGCAGGCTCGCACACTCGCACACACACTCACACAAACACACACACTCACACACACACACACACACACACACACACACACAGACACAGCCTCCCTTCACTCCAGAGCTGCTTGTGTGATTTGTAGATGCTGCAGCATAGCATGGTGAACACTGGGCCTATGTAACCGAGATGAGGATCTGTCTGTCTGTCTGTCTGCCTGGTTGTCTGTCTGTCTGCCTGTCTGCCAGCCTAGCTGGCTGGCTGTCCATGCATCTTCACACCCCAGCCTGGACAGCCATTAAGAATAATTTGATTTCGGACACGGAGAACTCAATTATCCTGGCATTTCCTTCTCCCATAGTAAAGGAGAGAGAATTACAAACAAAAGACACAGAGAGAGAAAGAGAGAGAAGAGAGACAGAGAGAAAGAGAGAGAGAGAGTGAGTGAGAGAGAGAGAGAGAAAGAGATTAGAGACAGAGAGAGAGAGAGAGAGAGAGAGAGAGAGAGAGAGAGAGAGAGAGAGAGAGAACGCAGCATGGTCTTTGTGTGTGTGTGTGTGTGGAGGTTACCTCCTCGTCCTCGTCCATGTACTGGTTGTAGCGCTGCTCCATCATCTCCCTCTGCCAGCGTTCCTGCTCCAAGGTCTGCTGTATCAGCTGGGCCACCTCGCTCTGCTCCCCCGGCTTCTCTCGGCCAATCATGAACCTGCCCCGAGACACACAGACCAATCAGAAACCACCGGAAACATTTACATTTAGTCATTTAGCAGACGCTCTTATCCAGAGCGACTTACAGTAAGTACAGGGACTTTCCCCCCAAGGCAAGTAGGGTGAAGTGCCTTGCCCAAGGACACACCGTCATTTTTGCACAGCTTGGAACCGAACCAGCAACCTTCTGATTACTAGCCCGATTCCCAAACCGCTCAGCCACCTGACTCCCTG
>NC_061076.1:15911362-15969236 GCF_021917145.1 Hypomesus transpacificus | reverse complement strand
CCAGTAACACCTTGTCACACATTCATTGTAAAACAATTATTAAATTAAGGTGTTTTATTGAACTATTTAATTTGATTGAATTTGTCATTGATTAATTTCATGAAAAGGAATGCAGTAACAAAATGAAGTCTTTTATTTAGGTTTCCTGTCTAACCCTCGTCGACTCCCGTAAACCACATGAACACTTTAAGACGCCAGATGAACTGGGAAAGTCGAATAGCCTATGTACTCTTTAAATGTTGTTTTGTTTTCGGTTGGGCCAAGTCATCTTTTCTAACAGTGTTCCTCTCCTGCAGGCTCGCAGAGGCCCTGTGAGTGCTGTTTCTCAATATGGAAACTCTTTCCTAACACTTCCTCCCCACATGTCCTGCAGAGAAAGAGACTGCCTCTGCAAGGCACACACACACACACACACATCCAGTCAAACGCACACACACATCCAGTCAAACGCACACACACACACATCCAGTCGAACGCACACACACACACATCCAGTCAAACGCACACACACACACACACACATCCAGTCAAACGCACACACACACACACACACATCCAGTCAAACGCACACACACACACACATCCAGTCAAACGCACACACACATCCAGTCAAACGCACACACACACACATCCAGTCGAACGCACACACACACACATCCAGTCAAACGCACACACACACACACACACATCCAGTCAAACGCACACACACACACACACACATCCAGTCAAACGCACACACACATCCAGTCAAACGCACACACACACACATCCAGTCGAACGCACACACACACACATCCAGTCAAACGCGCATCCAGTCGAACGCACACACACACACACACACACACACACACAGTCAAAGCTCGGCTGTGCGTCATTCTACCACAGCAGGCTTGGCCTTCAGCTCCACTCCACTTCCTGTCTGACCCTCGTCGACTCCAGTAAACAAGCGCCTCTCTTTACCAGACAGGAGATGAACCCTTTAGACTCCAGATTCGCTCGAAGAATTGGTATGCTAGTCACAAAGTCAAATATCGACTTGTTTTGTATGCATTCTAGACGGTTCCTCTGCTGTTCTGCGGCTGTTCGGTCCTGTGCAAACTAGCTTTAAGTTGCTTCTGCATTTAGTTACTCCCAAAGTTAGCGCAGAATCCATTATGAGTCTGGAAACACTGTCTCCTGTCATGTCCTCTCGCTCGCTGCTCTCTCTGTCAGGGCTGGTCCTCACAAACTCTGTTTCATTCTACTTTCTGAGGAAAGGGGGGACTTTCTTTCCAAACTGAAGAGTCAGCTGGAAGCCATAACACCTGCATTTGAAATTACCGGATCTCTCCGCAGAGGTTGGCTGTTGTGCTAGAATAGAGCAAACAGACAGCGTTCGCAGTGACGGGCTCTGGATACGACAGCTTTAGGAGAAACAGGGTGGGGGATTCCAGATTTCTGAGAGGGCTGAGAATGACAAACTACTTCAGCAAAAAAAAACACTCCAATCGTTTTCTTAAACGTCCAGTTTTTCTTCCAAATGAGAGAATTTGGAAAACAAATGAGAGACTGTGTGTGGAGAGGTGTTGATATGGACTGAACGAGGAACGAGGAGCTTAAAGGGCAAGTGCTGCGGCCGTTCACACGACCAACTTCATCTAGAAAGAGGACTACCACACTCTGCATAGCAGGAAAAGAGCGACGGGGGGGGGGGGGGGGGGTATGGATATGAAATCCCATTTAGAAATAACAGGTTGTGTGGAGAAAAAGCTATTGTAAATAGGATTGGGCCATGTGTGAGAGTGACCGTGATGCGATGAGGTCCAGTGGTGCTTCTGTGTGCGTCTGAGAGCAGAGAAACAGACAGCTGCAGGATTGAGTCATCACGCAGCAGGGACATGCACAAGGGTTTGAGAGAGACAGTGCGAGACAGGGGTCGAGTGAGAGCGAGTGAGCTAGAGAAATAGACAGAGAGAGAGACAGTGAGAGAGAGAGACAGAGAGATAGGGAGAGAGAAATAGACAGAGAGAGAGACTGAGAAATAGAGAGAGACAGAGAAAGAGAGAGAAAGAGAGAGAGACAAATACAGCTACTGAATCAAAGAGAACAAAACAAGCATTGAGAGGGCAGACAGAGAGACAGAGAGAAAAAAGAAAGACAGACAGTTCCAGAGACGACCAAGGTTTGTTTCCCTTCTGCACACTGGATCAACACGACTGCCTGGGAGGGTGGGTGGAGGGAGTGGGTCACAAAGTGCTCCCATTTATTATGACTGAACCTAACGACGAACCGGGGAGTCACGCGTCATGCTAACTAGCGGCGTCCTTCGTCTCCCGCACGGGGAGCAGACGCCTCTGTCCTCCGTTGGTCCAGCTACGACGAGAACCAGGCTGTAGCCTCTCTGAGGACCGCGGGTGACGTCTAGACACGTCTAGACACGTGAGCAGTGACAGCGAGTCTGGACGGGAGTGCCGGAGTCCCACGGATCCAGGAGACACGTTCATCGCCCTCGTCATCAGCAGCCCCCTTCACGCCCGGCGGGAACCGTCTGAGGGGTGTGTTTGTTTCGGCGGCTGGGGCAGGGCGGGTCGGGGGCTTGCGGCGGGGCAGGTAACCGCCTGGCGGGCGGGGGTTGCAAGAGGGAGGGTTTCCAGGGTCAGTCTTTAGCAGCGTGATAGGTCAGACTGACAGCTGAGCCTGCAGGCACTACGGTATCTCTCTCCTTCGATGTCAGACACAACACGGACACCCACACACACACCCACACAGATACACACACACACACAGATCCACACACACACACACACAGATCCACACACACCAGTATAGGAGCTCCCTTGCCTGTCCATGGACGTGGTCCAACTACTCTTGTACACGTTTGTGTGCGTTGCTCTTATTGGATAGTTTGAGCTATAATCTCATCAGATATCTCACCACATGCTTGAGGGTCTAAAACCAAGGTTGACAACCATCACGGAATTGTCCCGCTAAATAGGAATCGTCCCGCAAAATACTGAATCGTCCTGTGATTGGAAAAAAAAAAAAATATTTCTTGAACTTGTACAGCACGCGCTTTGTTCCATATCTGTCCGAATTAATTCAGAGCAGAACTATGGAAGAGAAACGTGCTTTGTAACGTGCTTATTATTTAGTTATTCAGATTTCAGGGAAGTGGCCAACCCTATTTAGTAAGAAGACTAGGGATTGGCTAAGAGTTGAAACGCTGAACATGGAGTGTATTGTTGAAAAAGAAAATAAAGAAATAAACACTGTCGTCAGTTGGATGTAAAGGTTCCTGTTCCAGCTGATATCAGATCTCGTCACGACAAAAAGGAGGATCCAGCCCCTAACATACTGCACCCCCTGCAGCATCTTACTGTAATGGATGCAACAGCAACACTTCCTCCTCCTCCTCTCGCTCAGCCGGCCAGACAGACACGAGGAACCCCGCTGGTTATCGTAACGTAGCATCACCTTGAGGAGCGGGCTACGTGCTAACAGGAAGCACATGCCAGCTCATCACCCCACCAATCATCCTGTTTATCCCTCCGACGGTCCCTCTCTCCGCACGCGTAGCTGTCGCTCTCGACGACTGTCATCAATCACGGTGACGTGATGATAAGTGGATATTGAGCTGGTGGCCGTGCTATAACCGACTGTCTGGCCCTCTTCCGAATGTTTAACGCTGTATCTGTCGAGAGTTATAGGGTTGACTGGCTGACTGACTGGTTGTGTATGTGTGTGTGTCTGTGATCGACTGTGTATGTGACTGACTGTGTGTGTGTGTGACAGACTGAGTGTGTGTGACTGACTGTGTGTGTGACTGTGTGATTGACTGCGACAGACTGTGTGTGTGACTGTGTGATTGACTGTGACTGACTGTGTGTTTCCCTAATGGCCTTCCAGCACACAGTGGGAGGACCTCCCACAGCTTTTGCAGCGGTGCGATTAAGAACACACCCACTCAGCTCGCTGTCACAGCCTGCTCATGTTCCTCATTCCCCAACGCAGCCCCTCCTCCCATAGGTCACGTCCACAGCAGTCTTCTCGCTCCGTAAATCAGATGAGTTGTGGCGCTTCTGGAATCACACGCTGATTTCATATCAACCAATCACACACAGCAGCCTGTTCCTGGTGTTCGCCGGATGCCGAGAATGATGAGGTGAGGGTTTCGGGTTTTATCTGAGGAATGGTTCTACCTCGGAGAGTCGACTGTAGATCAAGAGGCTACACCCCCCCCCCCCCCCCATCCCCCCCCCCCCCTGTGTGGGGCTTTGGATCAAATCTAAATCAACAAAGTGACTGTAATGTTATCATTCGTGACCGAGAAGTTAGAGCTGCCGCGAGTGGAACCAGCGTCTCCGCAGTCACCCAGAGGTCACTGTGAGGTGAGAGGCCGGGAGTGCGCCATCGCTTCATCAACGCCACGCCTCGCAGGGGGCAGCAGCGTCCAACCAGAGCCACCGAGCTCAGGGAGTCGGGGAGGGGGGAGAAGAACAAAAAAAAAAAAGCATCGACTCCCTCTGAGGGAGATGGCAGGCAGGAGGGCAGATCATCCATCATGGCCGCTCAGGACCAGGAATAGCCCGCTTCTCAGCGTGCTCAGAGCAGGCCGAGGGAGGGAAGGGGGGCTCCTGCCGCCAGGGGGAAGGCAGCTCTCCCTACCCCGGTGGCTCCAGAGTGTGGAGGAGATCGACAGAGCAGGAGGCTTTTTTGTTTTGTTACGCTGTTCTGGTTTATAGAGAGGTTGAAGTCATGGAATACGCTCATTTGTTCCACAGCCTCCACACACACACACACCCCTTCCCCCCAAACGCCCTTCTCCGTCTCTCACCAGATATTACGAGGTGTTATTTCAAAGGCGTTCCGAGAGATGGAGGTTCGGAGGGATAACAAGGATAATTAGGTTTGTTAACGAGAGCTCAGGCTATCGCACGTTAGCCTAGCGCACAAACACACTGCATCTGAAGAGAGAGAGAGAGAGGCTCGCTCTCTGGGGACAGTTCCACATTAAATACATCAGAGTCACGTACAAGCTGGCTCCATGACTGTCTGCCTGCGCTGGGCCCAATGAAGAGGCATCCTTTCCTCTGGAGGAAGGAGACCAGCAGGGTTGTCCTCCGTGGTGCCGCGAGGGTGCTCTCTCCCTGCCTTGTATTCGCTTCCTGGGTGCCCTGAGACGGGTTTACCCCTCAAACGGAAGCGCCCATCTGCAGGAGACAACCGCGTGCCGGAGGGTTTACAAAATGTCCGCATTCCCGGAGGGAAACGGTGACGACGACGAGGGCTCGTTTTTTCAAAGCAGAACACAACAGATGCACACAGACTGACAGACACACATACACACACAGATGGGGAGACAAAGTCAATTGATTCAGAGGTAAGCTGGGTGAGAAACACACACACACACACCAAAGGGCTCTTCCTGTTCAGGTTGGAAGAAAGAATGGACAGGTTTTTTAATAATCCTTCACTCCGGGAAAGACAGATTTAGGTGGAGAGAGAGAGACACAGAGAGTGTGTGTGTGTGTGAGAGAGAGAGAGACACAGAGAGTGTGTGTGTGTGAGAGAGAGAGAGAGAGAGAGAGAGAGAGAGAGAGAGAGAGAGAGAGAGAGAGAGAGAGAGAGAGAGAGACACACAGAGAGTGTGTGTGAGAGAGAGAGAGAGAGAGAGAGAGAGGAGAGAGAGAGAGAGAGAGAGAGAGAGAAGAGAGAGAGAGGAGAGAGAGAGAGAGAGAGAGAGAGAGAGAGAGAGAGAGAGAAAAGGGGTAGGGGGGATATTCAGGCATGTGCCTGGTATTGTTCTCCTTCCGCTCTTGAATATTCACCCAGCCAGGCCCAGACTTGAAGAATCCAGACCTGGCGACACAGCAAGCCTCCATCTTACCTACACTGTAGCTAGCTACAGCACAGTTAGACCTGCTGTTCTGCAAATACAATACAATTAAAAAAATATAAAATGACATATTTCTAGAACATTAGTTTAAATCCCACCTGTATCATATGCTTTCTCTCTCTCTTGTGGAGGAGTTACAGCCTGACTAGACCAGCTATCTGAGGCTGGATTCACAACGTTTTCTTGCCGGAGCACCAATCAGGTGAGGCCTCAGAAGACAGGAAGTGGACACGGTCCAGTAACATTACAGGGGGTGGAGCTAAGGAGGGGTGTCCAGCCAACCCCTGACACACACACACCCTCTCTAACACACACACACACACTCTCTAACACACACACACACACACACACACACACACTGAAGCCTCGGGCCTGGCTGTAAACAAGGCAGAGTGTTTCAGACTATAAAAAGCCAGTGGAATGCTACTGGATGTGTTGTTCTCCACATCAGCAATGGAAGGCTGATAAGGATCAACAAGCAGCAGACAGGCTGCTGGGCACAGGGTATGTACAGGGCTGTGTGTGTGTATGGGGGAGAGTGTGTGTGTGTATGGGGGAGAGTGTGTGTGAATGGGGGAGAGTGTGTGTGTGTATGGGGGAGAGTGTGTTTGTGTATGGGGGAGAGTGTGTGTGTCTATGGGGGAGAGTGTTTGTGTGTATGCGGGAGAGTGTGTGTGTGTATGGGGGAGAGTGTGTGGGTGTGTATGGGGGAGAGTGTGTGTGTGTGTATGGGGGAGAGTGTGTGTGTGTGTGTATGGGGGAGAGTGTGTGTGTGTGTGTATGGGGGATAGTGTTGGTGCGTGAGTGCATGTGTGAGTGAGCGAGTGCGTGTGTGTGGGTGGGTGAGAGGAGTGTGGGTGCGTACGTGTGAATGTGCGTGCGAGCGAGCGTGTGAGTGCGTATACCTGTGTGTGTGAGAGATGGAGAGAGTGAAAGGAAGGAAGGAAGGAAAGATGAAGATGCCCAGATGATGTGGGGATGTTCCCCTCCCTCCCCCCAGCCTGGAGTACTGCCCTTAAACACTCAGCTGGTGGAAGATTAACAGCCTCCTGACCCACACTCCTATATATACCCTGTAGTCTAGGGCGGAGCCTTAATCTGGTTAACGTGTATCGCACCGCAGGGCCAAGCCAGACCAGAGAACGTTCTATGGGCTGTCTGTGCTCTGAGGGTGACGTCGATGAGAAGTGGTCATCAGTGTAGCATCTTTGGCCTGGGTCAGGTAGAGGAAAGAAGTATTAGTGAACTAGTAAGAAATGAGGTGTGTTTGATTCGACTCCACTCAGGGAGCACTCGTTGCACTTGGCACTGTGTGATATAGGCCATTCCTAATGTGCACCCCCCCCCCCCCCCCCTCTCTCTCTCTCTCTCCCTCCCTCTCTCTCACTCAAAGCACTTCCTCTGTTTGGGTGGGTAAGAAGCTCCGCCCAAGTCTGTCTGGAATCAGGAAGCACTTAATAACAGGGTCACACACACACACCTGTCTGACACCCTGTTGAGCTGCACAGGCACGCACACACACGCACACAAACACGCACACACATACAGTACTTGTGGGTAGTAATAGTGGAGTTAGGTTATCAGGCTCAGCAGCGACAGCTTACTGGTCAGGCTGCAGTATGGATGAATTGGTTGCAGACATGTAGGACTAAGAAGGCGAGAGGGAGAGAGAGACACAGAGAGAGTGAGAGAGAGGGAGAGGGAGAGGGAGAGAGGGAGGGAGGGATAACGAGAAGCGAGGAGCCAACTGAGGAGAGAGGGGAAGGGATACAAAGGTTACAACAACTGTTTATACAGTTATATCAATGAAATAAAAAAAAGAACAAAAGATAAACACACTACAGAAAAAATCCCTTGACCACAGCCAGACCACCAGCTACGCTCCCAAGACACAACACACCCCTCAAGGTTCCTCTGCCCACCTCCGGAACCTTCCCCAAGGTCAGAAGGGGGGGGGGGGGGGGTGCAGTGACCTTGAAGTGGAGGGTCACAAACAGGAAGGGGCCTGTGTGCGCCAAAGACGTAAACAGATAACATAACGGAGCACAGCCAACCTGACACTAGAACCCAACCAGGGACGTGGGACAAGGGACCAGGGTTAGGAACCAGGGACCAAGAACCAGGGACCAGGATTAAGAACCAGGGACCAGGTTTTGGGACCAGGATTAGGAACCAGGGTTGGGAACCAGGGACATGGGACCAGGGACCAGGTTTAGGAACCAGGGACCAGGGTTAGGGACCAGGGGAGCCAGTGTAGCTCAGCAGAGTGTCGACAGGACTAGTTATACGTGTTGCTGAGGAAACCCCTGCAGTCTGCAGCAATAGACAGGCTCTGAAGCTAGCTAGCCTAGCATGCTTCTGTAGCTAGCTAGCCTAGCAGGCAACCGTCCCTGTCTCTGGCTTGAACGAGAAGCAAAAAGGAGGACAGTCTTTCTGCAAGACCTGAGAGCTTTTCTCCAGCTAGTCTGTTGCTCGGTTAAATGGCTTAGTAGGTCACAGAGGAACTCTACGTGACACCTATATGCTAACAGAACACCCTGTGGCTGTACAGCAGCTTTGAAGCAAATTGGTTGTATAACAACATTCTGTTAGTCACACCTTCTGTGTGCTTGAGTTCCAGACTGTGACATACAATGCTGCTATTGTAGACAAAAGCCGCCAAACAACTGTCCTGCTGGAGGTTTCGACAGCGACTCAAGGCTCCACCCAGCCTGGGTTTGAGAGAGAGAGAGAGACAGAGAGAGGAGAGAGAAAGAGAGAGAGAGAGACTGCTAAAAGTGACAGCTCTGTCATAATATTTCTTAGAAGACTGAACTGCTCTACGAGGGGAATAAGGGCCGGAGAGGTTTAGGATGGCTGACTGCACAGACTGCCACACACACACACACTGCTACACACACACACACACACACACACATGCTCACACACACACATGCTCATACACACACACACAAACCGGGGCAGGCGCGCAAGCACACACAAATACACATGCAGACAGGTTCACACATACGCACACACACAGTTAAAACAAGCATCCCAGCCCTAGAGGACAAAACCAATCGTCCTGTGGACCAATCACAGCCAAGACCTGTCACTACAGCTCGGGAGAGGGCTGATCACTGATCTCCCTCTATAGACAGACCATGTGACAGGATGTGGTCATAAGATGACAGGCTGATCTTTCTCAGGGCGGCTTATTACACCTCTCTCTCTCTTTCCCTCTCTCTTTCCATCTTAACTGGTGGTCAGCTGGCAGATGTTGACACGAAGATATATTTTAAGTCAAAAGTCTTTTGTAAACTCCATCTCTCTTTGTTTCTCTCTCTCTCACGCTTCCTCTGTCTGTCTCCCTCTCTCTCCCTCGCTTGCTCTGTGTTTCACAGGAAGACGATGGCAGGCAGGAGGAGGTGTCTCTGACCAAGGCAGAGAGGGATTTCACAACCTGTCAGTCATACGCGCAGCAACCCGCCCACACAGTCAGCCTGAAATGGCTCTACAGAAACCACAGGTGCCGTTCGACGCCCGCAGTGTTTTGAAACTCTGCTTAATCTGTCACGAGGACACAGGTCTTTTATTACAGGGAATACAGTTTCCCTGAACACTGAAACTACCAAGAAAGGATGTTTACCTTGTTGTGTAGCCACACTAAAAGCCTTTGATTAGCGTGTTTTGTCACATCACATAACTTGTTCAAAGCAAACGGGAATTCTCTTCTATTTCGCGGAAAACCTCAGGTGCTATGTAACCTTGACTCACCGTGATTGGTCCAGTGCTGAAGCAGATCTTCCTATTGGCTGGCGGAGGCTCCTCCTCCGGGGGAAGTCCCGGCATCTCGGAGGAGCTGGACTCGGGCTCGTAGGCTTCCTCTTCCTGCTCCTCATCCTCGTCCAGCTGGCTCCCTCCAGAGTCTTCCCCGATGCCGCTGTACGCACTGACGTCCACCAGGTCTCCCTCCGAGTAATCCTCCTTCCGAGACTCCTCCTCCCCGCCGTCTTCGTCCCGCCCCTCCAGCTCAGACCCCGCCTCTGGCTCCTCCCCCGCTGCCCTGTCTCCGCCCTCTCCGTTCTCCCGGGAGGCGTGGACATCAGCCTGGACCAGCCGGCTCCCTGCCTCGGGGCCCGCCGAGTCCCGCTGCTCCCCAGGTTTGGACTCCCTGTCTGGGTCGCTTCCCGTACTCGAGCCCCTGGCTTCAGTTCCGGCCTCCCGCTCAGCATCGCCGGAGGAGGCGGTGGAGGTTCTGTCCCCGGGTCGAGGGCCGCCAGAGGTCCCGTCTTCGTGTCGGGGGGCTGCCCTGTTCCTCCGCGGGGACCCCTCCTGGTCTGAGGCCTGGTGGCCCCCCTCTTCCTGACCTCCGGGGGGAGGCACGCGCACTTTCTGGGCCGAGTCGTTGGAGTCGAGGCCTGAGGGCTTGGCCGGAGTGGGGCTCTCCCCACGGGGCAGGGGCGAAGTGGAGGAAGGCCGGTGGAGGTGGTTCCTCAGGTCGCCCTTCTCGAACACGGCGCTCAGCTGGCTCACCGTGGGGCTGACTGCCTCCCCTCCGCCGCTCCCGACCGCGTCCAGCCGGTCCAGGGCCTCGGTGCTGCCATTGAAGCGCACCACCACGTCCAAGCGGCCATCCTGGAAGCCCGACGCACGCTCCTTCTTCAGGAGGATGCGGTTGGTGGCCGCCTGCTTCTCCTGCAGCGTGCGCTGCTCGAAGATCTTCCGGGTCTCCTGCAGCTTGGAGTAGCCCGCCGAGCTGCGGCCCGCCGCCCCGCCCTCGCCGGCCTTGGGGTCGAAGCGGTTGACGCGCTCCGACACGGTGGCGCCCAGTTTGAGCAGGGCGCTGTGGTCCACGTTCTCGTTCAGGCTGCTGGCCCGGGGGAGCGACAGCTTGACGGTCTGCTCGGCGCCCGCCTTCGAGGGGTCGTCGTCGTCGTCGCCCGGCGACTGCATCTGCATGAACATGTTTTTGATGCGGTGCACGTTGGAGCCGTAGCGACGCCCGCGGCCCGGGGGCCGGGGCAGCGGCGGAGGCTTGCCGTCCTTGCCGTTGCCGCCGTTGGCCGCGCTGTTAAGGGCGTCTGTGGCTTGCTTCAGTGCCTGCAGCCCGGCCTCGTACGCGTTCCGGTGGGGGGACGGGCTCCGCAGGGTCGCCCCGGCGCCGCCGTTGTTGCCCCCCGCGGTCGGGGCTTCCGTCTTCATCATGGTTGATCAAGCGCACCTCGGAGTGGGACTGACCGAGAGCAATGACAGCATACTGAAGCTCCGCCGGGACTACCTCGTCTCCTACAGAGACAAAACAAACGCACCCTTAACGCTAAAATCAACGTGAGGTCTGTTAGGAGGATGGACAAAGAAAGTGCTGGAAGAAAGATAGAAAGAGAGAGAGTTGCTGCATAGAGAGGAAAGGAATGTTGATGATAAGGCAGGAGAGGAGGGAGAAGTGAATATGAGCACAGCTGGTTGAAAGATGGTTAGCATACAGGAGAGGGAATATGAGATAATCACTCGTGACCGCCGGCGGACGAGAATAGGGAAGAGCAGAGAAAACCGCAACTGTAATCTATAAACTGTGGCAAAAGAAGGCAGTTGAAGGACAGAGAACAAAAGATACACTGAGCCTAATGAATAGGTGTCAATCGGTTAGATATTAGCAGAGAATCAACTCTGACACGGTATAATTATTTTGTGCCTCATCCTCTTTCCACTCATTAGAGGGTAATATGTATACTGTTTTTCTCTGCCTCCTTCCTTGACAACGTTTCAGGTCTTCCTCATCAGCGTAAGCTGCTGCTAAATGGAAAGACGCCACAGGGTCTTAAAGCTAACTGTATTAGCTACAATAATCCCCATTCATGCTATCAGAAGCAAGAGACTGATTGAGGTACACAAGCCTTGAAAATCAACAAGCTATATTCTGCTGAGAGCGCCAAACCTTGTGATGGAGTCCACCGCCCATCGTCGTACACATCGTGTAAGACGAACAAAACTAAGACCACAATCATGTAAATATCCGACACAATGCCTCCATTCTCCCCCCTGCACTGTGCTAGTTTCCTGGTTTTGAATGTGAACCCTAAACTCATAAGGCTGCTCATTGTATAAGAAACCCAACAGGGTAGTTATTGTGTACTAGAGGCTATAGTATATTACATTCATTATGCGCCTGTTTTCCCAAGAGGAGTTTAGGTATAGGCCTGGATCACAGAACACTTGTCAGCGGAAATCAAATTAATGGTCAGATCAGAATGGTTTACTGTGTGCACCTCGTTTTTGTCGAAGTGTGGCATTTTTATGAAAAGGAAAATACGCCCATCATACAGCCATAATCTATTGTTTAGAGCCCTATTTTTGAGCACAACATTTACCTTCCAATGCAAACAGGTATGGAATGAAATTCGGATTCAGATCTGAAGTTATAAGCTTGTACCGCCACACACAGACTTTAGAAGGCTACCAGACTACTGTTAATTTGTCTGACATAACGTAGTATGACAGACAGGACCCTGATAGAGCAAGATGACATTATTGCAGCAATGTGGAAAAAAAAAAATGTGTATTAAATCAGGTGGCTACATTATAACGGTTCGTCAATGAAATGCGTGCACGACAGCTGATAGGCTTTGTTGTGACGCGGATAGCCTAGTGGCAGACTATCCAGCTACCAGGTCGGTTTACAGTTTAACGCCAAAGTCTTGCATTATTTATTGTCAACGACGTTAAAAACGTTTGAACAGTCTTTCTTTCACGAACATATTGTTTAAAACGTTTAAATGACGTTAGCGGAACATTAGGACCCTGCGGAAATGGGCCTCTAGATCACCTCGCTTCCCTGATGTCTAGCTACGGGTTCTTCCTGCATCTCTTTCTCCTGCAGTATGAATAACATTCGCACACAAAGACCAGACGAACAAAAGCATTTTTCACAGTTTGGTTACCATGTGTCCTACCTTATTCCCAGTGTTTCCTAAATCCTTGCTCCTTTATAATTCGTGTATTTGACAATCCATTGTGTCCACGTTCCGTTTTTTCGCTCCCTTACTCCCCCTGCGAGCGTAGCGCATTGACGACTGCCCTCTCTCTCTCTCTTCCTCTCTCTTCCTCTCTCTACCCCCTCCTCTCCATCCTCCCTCCCTCATCACCAACAAGCATATGGCCCAAGTACCGTTAACCCTTAATGTAACGCAATGATAATTCAATGTTTAATTGAGATAATGGTTAATGGACCTATTATTTTGCCTATACATGTTACTTCAAGCTATTTATTTAATAGGTTTAGCATAGGCTTACCAACAGTTTATAGAAAGTTACATTATCTTGACTTACTGGTCAGTTGTTGCTGCTCAATGTAAACGTTGCTGTCATTTAGTTGATCATTCGTTTGCCTTCAAGCATGGGCGCATATCTAGTCAATATGTCTTATGTTAAGTCATGTCTATGCTATTGAACTTAAAAAATGTGGACACCGGATCTTAATTAGCCTAGACTAGAGAAAACAATAAAACTCGACATTAGTGTAAGTATGAGACATCAATATTGATAATTGTTTCTGGAATAAAAGTGAGCTATTTACGTGCCATTATTGACAGCGCATTCAACTGGACCATTATGCGAGCAGGTCAAATCTATCTATTAGCGCCATCGTGAGGAGAATCTGTGAACCTACAAAAGTGATGCTTTCCTAATGGGTTAACGAAAAAACTTACTGAGAAAAGGTATGATATCCTTCTGAGCCTACAAAACGTTATTTTTAGATTACAATAAATCATTATAGCCAATCCCTCGTGTTTATGTAGGCTCTAGTCATATTTAAATTACTCTACACATTGATTGGTTAGTTTGATACCTTATTATTCAGATATTCACATTTACGCATCAAAATGTGTTTCTCTTGGCCGTGGCCTTATTCACTGAACAAGTAAATAAAGACAAATTCAGAAGGCATCAATGTAACAAATAACTTTGATTTTCACCCAATAAACATAGTTCTTTGTAGCCCACTCCGTATTTGGTGACCGAATCAAAGACCGTTTATGAACTATAGGGTTTGAACATATTTTACTAATCAAACCCCGTAGATCACTATTAGTCCATGTGTGAGTGTGAACAGGCACTGGGCATGTTCTGCAGGCCCACAATTTCAGTCGAGTCTCACATCGTCTCTCTTCCTCCAGTGTCCACCCACACACACACACACACACACACACACGGATAACAACTGATTCACTGTGGTTATGATCAAACACACACTTTTGCAATTACCCAGACTTGTGCTGGGGTGTGAAGACAGTGGTGGACGATTTTATTCCCATGGGTCAAAAATGTCTAGTCTGGACTCTCATCACACTTCATTAACCATTAAACTGAAGGACACACATCCTATTCAACTTTCAGTCGGTTTAACATCGCACTTCCGCAAGAACTCAATTAAACGTAACCTTAGCTACGCAGACCAATATCCCGTTAACTACACAACCTCAAGAGCATTCATTATTAGTTTAAGTCTTATTAACGTCTACGTGAAAGAACAATATCTGATCAAATCAGACCAACAACTAGATCGTGATAACATCACTAACAGTCCCCAACACATTCAATCAAAAACAGTACGCATGTAATACAACAATCATCAAAACAAAAAAACTACATTGCACAAACACAATCAAAAGACATGACCATCAGGCTACGTAACAGTCCCAAAACCCGTATGCTAATCAGTAGGCCTACACACTGTCAGCCAATAGCGCGCGACCTTCTCAACCGTTCGTTACAATATCTAATTCAAAGTGAGAACATTAGCCTATCCTTAACCTTACATTATGGGAGTCAAGCAATATTTTTTATATATATTGCTTCCTATTTTGAATTTTAACACGAAATTATTTATACGGACAAATGTCCGGAAGTACGCAGATTTCCTTCAGATCAACTTTTGTTGCAATTAAAATCCACTTCAAACTCAAACCACAAGATGGTGGTATGCACTTTCAAATGTTTAGAAGGACACGACCTCCGCTGTCGACTTTCACAAACTCTAAATCCTTTCAATAGCATTTCAGAAAAACAAATAGGCAACAACGCGCGTGTGTGCGTGTGATGTGATGTGATCTTTTCTCAAAACATATTGTAAAATATTAGGCTATAGATAAACCCAACAGGCTGGATTACCCAGATTAGGTCAATCAGGATTTACCAAATAGTTACAGTTTATAGGGAAAGTATACATTTTGAATACTCAGCTATACCCATATGAAACACTGTATTTTAAAACCATGAGGACAATCATTCATTTTTCTTTCGGGACAAGTCAGGCTTCTTCGTCCGGTATTTTGGGTAGACGCCTACTATAATGTGGACAATCGACCCCTTTGTGCGGCCAACTATGTGCCACAGCAGGCAAAGCCCACCTGAGCAGTTTAGCACAGTGGAGCAGGGCAGGGAGGCACAAGGCTATCCATGTTGCTCAGCGACGAATATCAAGAAAATCAGTTGTGATCCTTTGAGAAAAGACTCTTCATATTATGATTGCAGTTGTGAAATGTCTTGACAAGAGAGTCGGACGGGATGCGCACAGTTGTTTGACACCCGGATAATCACCGTTGCGGGCTTTTGCATTTGGATATACAGTTGTGTCCAAACTTTTGACTGGTACTGTACTTCCATCTAGAAGGATTTTATGGATACATATGACCACACACTAAATGGAGTAACAACCAGGAGTTACTATTTAATGCTCCACCGCCACCTCAAGAGGATTTTATTTGCTTGTGATTTGGATACCATGGATATCTCCATCTCTACTGATTGGATTATCATTTTTGATGGGACCTTTAATTTACTTCAACCCTATTTTTGTCACTGGTTTCGGGATACAGTAAGGAAGACCCTCCAGTGATTCCTACAGTAGGTGGATAAGTATTCAAGTAGCCTACTCTACACCCAGATGGCTACCAATGTTGCTATTTGCCTCAGTGTGGATTTAAATATTTTTTCTGGTTCTGATAATGAGAATTGAATTTTCAGAGGCAAAAAGTTCTGAGATTTTCTTTTAATCTTTGAGTCACAACAAGTGCAACCAGGTGTGCAAGCTGTGCTTTCATGTCAGTCCATCTGGCAGTCAGGGAACAGTCAAGTCTGACAACATAAAGTAGACCACTTAACATGCTTTATTTCAGCATTCAAAATAATTAAAAACATCTCAAATTATTATACATATACAAAATAGGTACAGATCCTCTTGTTTTAATTCCCCAAAGCCATCTGCTTCTCTCGTAATGTCATGATTTTGTTCTATTTTTCTCTTTTCAAATGGTCAAAAACCCTTTGCAAAAAAATAACATGAAAACCAAAAAAAAAAGAAAAAAGAAAAAAAACCTAGGACAGTTAGGGGAAGAAAAAGGAGAACTGCTCAAAGCAATTGGACAAAAAAAAAAGTAATGGGGGGGACAAAAAAATAAAAAACAACAACCAAAAAGTGTCTAAAAGGATGGTAAACAGACTCAACGAGTCCACCCGCTAGCTACACCCGACAGGGCTGTGCGTCTCGCAACTACAGTAACCCTCCCTCAGGCTCACCATCGCCTCAGAAGCATCTGTTACGACTGGACAAGATAACGTTGTACTTTAGCACCGAAGGCCCTGCACACAAGAATGACAACGACACATTAGCACAATACCATCACCCGTGGCAGCAAGGACCTCATTAAGAATAGCACCTATTTCAGCTGTCTCTTTCAACCATACTTCTGCTGTGTAAAATCTAACCGTGTGGGGTCAACCAACACTGGGTAAGGTGGATTTCCTGTTTGAGGTAGCCATTAGATATAAAAAAAAGACGTCAAACCCATGTTTCTGCTGATGTTGCTAGCCTACTTGATGTGACTTGGCGACAGAATAACCACGACAACCGCTCGACCAGGTGGGCACAACAACGAGACACTTCACTGTCAGTTTGACCATTTATTCAACACCTGAAAGTGGTACAAAGCATTGGATTTCTCTTTTTGTTTTTCATTGTCCTTCCGCAGTGGTAAAAAAAAGTCACCTGTTTCGTGATGTTGTTGTCTGTTAACTCCAAGGAGTAGGGGAGAGATTTTACACGTTATAAGTATATATTATTTTCTTGTTGCCAGTGAAACAAATGTCTTCTAAAGTATCCTTGGTGTGTAGATGGTGGTAAAATAGTGGTCCCAAAAAAATCAGCTTGACAACACACGACCTCTGACCTCTGTCCTCTGTGCAGTTTTAGGCAAGTGGACCATTTGAACGGCCAAATGAAATTCTAGGTGGGTGTTTTTGAAATAAAATGCATAGAAAAGGTTTGTTTTAGAGAGATGACTGCTAGAAAAAAAAAACACACATACACACACACAATTTCAAGTCCAGATTTGTGTTTTACAAGAAGCAGACAGGGCCAACTTCGATGCCAAATTCCTGGTTGGGAGCACCAACGTCCATAGGAGCGATGTCAATAATTGGGAGACGAGCTGTTTTCGTTGTCTTGTAGTCGATGACTGTCTTGCCCCATGCACCAGTGTGCGACTGCGGTGAGAAAGAGAGGGGAAAGAAAAAGCGAGATTGAAGCTGATGGCTATGTGGGGGCTGATTCAAACCAGGCACGCACAGTTCATTCACCCTCTCCCCCCCTCATCAACCAAAACTCCTGTTGGGCAACAGTTTCACTCGCTCAACATCCCAAAGCAACTCTGAAGTATCACTGCCCACAGTCAGAGAATACGTGGTAATACAGCCTGGATGTCTGTGTGTGTGCGTGTGTTTACAGTATGTGTGTGTGTGCGTTTACAGCGTGTGTGTTTGTGAAGACAGGCCCCCCCCCCCACGAGAGAGCAAGCGAGCTCCTCACCGTGCAGCCGTCCTCGGTGACGCTGTAGGTGAAGCGGCTGTTGCCCTCGGCCCGGATCTCGATCTCGTTGGAGCCTTGCAGCAGCAGAGCCTTCTTCAGGTTGCCGCTGGCCTGGTCCATGTAGGCGATGCTGTTCTTGCAGTGGTAGGTGATGTTCTGGCTGGCCTCGGTGGCCATCAGGCGCAGGAAGGTCAGCTGGATGTTGACATCCTCAGGCTTGGAGCCTTCGCTGCCGTACTCAAACTGTCCCCGATGAGAAGAGAGGCAGGCAGGGAGGGAGACAGAGAGAAAGTTAGGGCATTTGTGGTTCCCCACAGGCTATTCACATCATGAAGTCATGTCTCAAGCTTGTGTTCTGGGGGACGTCATCATGTGCTTTACTCAGCTTAGCAATTCGGTTTTGTAATTGTCATGCTTTTCGTGGAACTGGCTTCGTGTTTCAACAGAGCTTAAAGTATCGTTTTTTCGCGTGGAAACCATGAACAGGTTTTACTCTGCAAAAGGTTGACATCTAACTGAGTGTGATCAACTTGTTTTTAGATTTTAATCCTATTCAGACTTGTTTCTAGTAAAAACGGCTCATCTAGTGGCTCCACTGAAGTAAACAACACATTCTTTCAAGAAATCTTCTCACGTGAAAAGCCCTGCCTGCGAATGTACCTGTTGTAAGCTTAAGCAAGCTCACAACGAACGCGTCCGCCGTTCAACTCGACTCCCTTTGAGTTCACGTCAGCGGGGGGTGTTGGCAGCCTCACCTGGAAGCCGTCGGTCATGGCCTCTCCGAACCACACGTGCTTCTTCTCCTTGATGTTCTTGCTGGCGTACCAGCTCTTCTTGGGGACATCAGCCTGGCTTGGGTTGACGCACGTCTCTCCAGTCTCCATGTTGCAGTAGACCTTGATGGCGTCCTGTGTGCAGCCCTGGTCGGGGTCGATCCAGTACTGACCTGAGACGAGGAGAAGAGGAGGAGGAGCGATGATCTCTCTAGAAACACCGACAACACACCGACGCGAGGCTTTTCGCTCGCGGATTCAGGGACGGTTCCCACCAGAGGCGTGGGCCGTTCGCGACGAGGGGCGGGGAGGGACTCACCGCTCTTCCAGTCGGGGTGGCACATCTTGAGGTCGCGGCAGGTGCGGGCGGGGTTCTTCCTGGTGCCGTCGGGGCTGCGGATGTTCTCGATCTGCTGGCTCAGGCTCTTCAGGGTGGAGTCCACCTCCAGGTCGCGGTCGCGCATCACGTTGGCGTCGTCGGCGCGGAACATGCGGAAGGGATCGGGGGCCTTCTCCTGGGCGGGCTGAGAGATGAAGCCCATGTCGAATCCGCCTCCGGGGGGGCCGGGAGGTCCTGGGGGTCCGGGGGGGCCGGTGGGTCCCTGGGCGGAGGAGAAGGGAAACACGGGGTAAGCCGAGACAGGAAGGAATTCTCGACGTAAAGAAAACCATGAATCGTAGATGGCGGGAGAGGAAGTTGAAGGGGGAAAAGGAGTGGGAGAAGAAGCAGGGTTTTCAGAGAGGAGGAAGAGGAGGTAGAAAGGGGGCTTACGGCAGGTCCCATCTCTCCACTGCGACCACGGGGTCCAGGGGGTCCGGTTGGGCCGGGCAGACCGCTCATCCCATCCTTACCACCGGCTCCAGCAGAACCAGAAGGTCCCTGGTGATGGAAAACAACAGGTCAGCATACCCGGGTCTAATCCTCCTGAGCACCCCCCCAAAAAAAAATCTTGGACAGAGTGCGTTTGCTCCGAGCGGGTTGTGACGGTGGCGATGAAGCTGCGGGTCACTCACTCTGGGTCCAGCAGGGCCGGAGGATCCAGCGGGTCCTTGCTCTCCGGAGGGTCCCTAGATGCACAGAAGCACCAGAACATGGTTCAGTCACGGGCCGAAGACAGGGAGGCTGTCGTGACTTGTGTGTGAGAGAATACGTGTGGGGATGCGGCGTTTCCGCTTCCGGGAAACCTTGGAGAACTCACAGCGGGTCCGGGTGGTCCCTGCATGCCGGTGAATCCACGGTGTCCCTTCATGCCTCTCTCTCCAGCCTCGCCGGTCTCTCCCTTGTCTCCACGGCCTCCAGCAGATCCCTAGGCCACACGGAGGGACAGCGGTCAACTCAGCAGGGCTCACACATGCTCAGACGGGACACCTGGGAGATCCTCCACATGCTACACCAGGCCGTCTATAACCTATAGTCAGGCTGCTAGTGTGTAGCTGTCTGGGGACAGTGGTAGTGGTAGTAGGGTCACAGATATGTCTGGATGTGGGGGTAGTGGTGGGGTAACAGAGATGGGATACGTACGGCAGGGCCACGAGGACCAGCAGGACCAGCGATGCCAGCAGGGCCGGCAGGACCCTGGAGAGAGAGAGGTAGAGAAAGACAGGGAGAAAGAGAGAGAGAGAGGGAGACGTGTCAGTCGATTCCATCGGTACTCACAGCTTTAGGGCACTTTATTGGACGTGAGCTTGACTGTGTTTGAGCTCCACGTGAGTCTGGACCAGACAGGGGATCCCGTAGGCCCCACGCCCCGCTTGTGGAGGACGGCGGCGGGCTGAGTTAGACCAGGGGGTACTCACAGACTCTCCACGGTCACCAGACTTTCCAGCGGGGCCGACGGGGCCGGGGGCACCAGGGGGTCCAGGGGCACCGGAAGCACCAGCAACGCCACTCTCACCACGGTCTCCCTACACACACACACACAGAGACACACAAGGACAAAAGATGAGCCAGATGATATATATTTAGGGAACCCTTAAATGAATTGAGTACCATGTATAAGTAGCGTGAGGGTGTCATGGATTGGTGTGGAAAGGGATCTGTGACGCTGAGGGGGGTGGCGGAGCAGGGCGACGGTTCGACCGCTCGTCTCTTCTCACCTTGGGTCCAGCAGCACCGTCGCGACCGGCAGCTCCCTCGTTACCGGGGCCTCCCTAGGAAACACAAACGCCGCCCGTCAGTCACGGGCGCCGCCATGGCGACCCTCCGAGCCGCGCCCGTCGGGTGCCGCAGAGACGCGAAGACGGTGATCAGCCGTCACGCACACACACACGGCAGAGCTCCAGCCTGTCCCGGAGGCGGTACCGGAGGGGCGTGTGAGAGGGTGGGTCTTACCTCGCGTCCCGCCTCTCCAGGGGCTCCGGCCAGTCCAGGGGGTCCCATGGGGCCTGGGGGGCCACGCTCGCCTGATGGACCTCCGGGTCCCTGCTTCCCTGGCTCTCCCTATGGGGGGGGGGGGGGGGGGTGCAGAGCAGAGCTGGGTTAGACCCTGGTCCAGATTGCGTGGGATTAGCATTGCTCGATCGTTCCTGGATCTACGGGGCCTGAGCAGGTCAGAGGGGACTCTTGGGGGGTTGAACTCACGGAGACTCCGGCGAGGCCTGGGAATCCGCGCTCTCCTCTCTGTCCGGGCAGACCGACGATACCACGCTGGCCGGCGATACCGTGTGGGCCGGGGATACCAGCGGAGCCCTGCAGGGGGAGACACGGGTCACTGACTCGGCCCCGAGATGCTCTCGAGACACACAGAAACTCTCGACTGATTCCTGTTCGTCAAGTTCAGACCCTGCTCTACCAGGGAGGCTGTGAGCAGAAACCCTGCTCTGCCAGGGGGGCTGTGAGCAGAGACCCTGCTCTGCCAGGGGGGCTGTGAGCAGAGACCCTGCTCTACCAGGGAGGCTGAGAGCAGAGACCCTGCTCTCCCAGGGAGGCTGCGAGCAGAGACCCTGCTCTGCCAGGGGGGCTGTGAGCAGAGACCCTGCTCTGCCAGGGGGGCTGTGAGCAGAGACCCTGCTCTACCAGGGAGGCTGTGAGTACTTACAGGAGCCCCCTCTCCTCCGGGGTTACCCTTCTCTCCCTGGGCGCCTGGGGGTCCTGAAGCTCCGACCTCACCGGGGCGGCCGGCGGGACCGGTCTCTCCGCGGTTACCCTTCTGGCCCTCCTTGCCGGAGGGTCCGGAGGGTCCTGGGGGTCCGCTGTTGCCCTGTGGAGGGGGAGAGGGAGAGAAGTGGTTTGAGAATCCCCCAGTACGATGTGGGGTTAGGGGGGTGACGTTGTTGAGGTAACATGGATGGTTGCGTCTGTGTGCCAGGTGCATGATGGGCAGGGTCGGAGTGTGTATGCGATGGCACGGCAGGAAGTAGTTGTGGGGGATACAGGAAGTACTCACAGATGGGCCAGGAGGTCCAACTCGGCCAGCAGCACCGGGGAAACCAGTTGCACCCTGGCCAGGAAGAGAGGAAGAGAGAGAGAGAAACACTGGTCAGAATACTGACCTCGTCTCTGATAAGATAACATCAGCCACACTTGATTAAAGTACTGCAGGATTATCTTTTGGCAATATGCAGTTGTGAATGAAGGACAATATCCTGCACACATACTGATGTTTATTCAATGATTGATGATCGTTAGATCCCCTGATGTATGTTGAAAAGGATATGCTGTCCCTTAACTGTGGACTGCTTTGGCCACACTGGTTCAACCATAACATTCATGCCCATAAAGCATTTTGAATTTGAATTTCGATACTCACAGGGGGTCCGGCGGCACCGCGTGCTCCCTTGGCTCCGGTGTTTCCAACGGGTCCCTGCGTGGAAAGACAGTCTACAGTCAGCGACCAGAACTCTGGAACAACATCTCACCGGAATCACCAGCATCCAGGATGTGTGGCATTGTGTATGGAGAGGGGGCCCAGAGGGGGCTATGGTTGTGGTCAGGTCGTCGTGTGGTTGTGGTTTACCTGTGGTCCAGCGGGTCCAGTAGCACCAGCGGGGCCGGGGGCCCCAGTCTCGCCCTTAGCACCGTTATCTCCGCTCTCTCCCTTAGCACCGGGCTGGCCGTCAGCGCCCTGGAGGAGGGGGAGAGGACAGAGCGATTACGATCCTCCCTCAAGAGACTCTCTTTTAGGAGAAGTGTCTGTCTTATTTGGTGTCAACCAGAGGTTCAGCCAGTGATATGGATTTGACTTATCAGAATCATTTGTTTACTTAAATAAAATGCAGTTTGGGTAATTTTCTGTTGGAGTAAAATGAGCATTGGGCAACACCCATTCTAATGGCCAATTCTAATTTCACAGGTCAACTGTAGTCAACTGCAGTGTGTTCTTTAGACGGTGTAAATCTGAGAGGAAAGGTGTGTGTGTGTGTGTACTCACGGGTGGTCCAGCGAATCCAGCGGGTCCAGAAGCACCAGCCTCACCACGCTCACCCTGGGGAGGAAGGAGGACGAGGGGTCAGTCAGGAGGGCTGTAGGTCAGACAGCTCATAGCAGCAACGTGGGAACAAACCAACGGAACTTTCCAGAAGGTCATCCTTTCAACCCCCAAGTCGTGGATCTTGCTATTCGCCTTTGTGGAAGTTGAACTATGCGGTGCCGTCTGTTCTCATGTGTGACTTTTCCATGGTGAGCGCTGCGGCCAGTCAGGGTGCCTTTGTGTATGTGGTAGGGTTAGGGCTAGTAATGTTTGAGGTTGTTTCCTGTCCCTAGCGTGTCTGGGTACAGTATCTGAGGTCATTTCCTCTCCTGGGGGATTCTGGGTACAGTATCTGAGGTCATTTCCTCTCCTGGGGGATTCTGGGTACAGTATCTGAGGTCATTTCCTCGCCAGGGGGATTCTGGGTTAATAATCTGAGGTCATTTCCTCGCCAGGGGAATTCTGGGTACGGTATCTGAGGTCATTTCCTCGCCAGGGGGATTCTGGGTACAGTATCTGAGGTCATTTCCTCTCCTGGGGAATTCTGGGTACAGTATCTGAGGTCATTTCCTCTCCCAGGGCAGTCTGGGTACAGTGTGGTGTCGAGGTACTCACAGGGGCACCACGAGCACCAGTAGGGCCCACTGCGCCGGCAGGGCCTCCCTCTCCCTTGTCTCCTGGAGCTCCACCGGGGCCGGGGGGTCCGATGGGGCCGGTCATGCCTCGGATGCCATCCTTACCAGGGGCACCATCAGCACCCTTGCCGCCTTGGTCTCCCTGGACACGAGAGAGGATGAGAGGATTGGTTTAGGAGTCGTCCTCCGGACCAGAGGAGGAGGAGCTGAGGGCAATGGTTACCTGTAGTAACTGTATGTGTGTGTGTCTGTAATGACAGGGTGCGTGTGCGTTTGTGTCTGTAGTGACACGCTGTGTGTGGTGACAACGTGGGTGCCAGCTACTCACTCTGTCTCCCTTGAGTCCGGGCAGGCCAGCGGCTCCGCGTTCACCAGGCATGCCCTGCAGACCAGGGGGTCCCTGGGCTCCGGGTGCACCAGCAGCACCAGCCTCGCCCTGGGGGAGGGAGGGGGAGAGGGAGGGGGGAGGGGGAGAGAGCAGCACATCAGCGCGTGTACGGAGGGAGCAGAGGGGCAGAGCCCGCGTGGTTGCGGTGGTCTCCGCGTGGAGAGGGGTTCGTCCTCCTCACCTTGGCTCCGTCGTTTCCGGCAGAGCCGGGAGATCCGCGGGCACCGGCGGGTCCAGCTGGGCCAGGGGCTCCACGCTCACCGGGGAAACCTCTGTCGCCCTGGGAGAGGGAGGGAGGGCGGCGAGGGAGGGTGGTTGGGGAGAGGAGAGGAAGAGGAAGAGGAGAGGGAGCAGCCAGTTAGCACCACAGCCCAATCGCGTGTCTTCTGGCGACAGAGCCGGCGTGGTGTGTGTCCCCGTGGCTGAACGCTGGGACCAGACTTCCAGCACAGCCAGGGGGGGTGATACTCACTCTGGATCCAGCAGGTCCGGGGGCACCACCTTCGCCGGGCAGACCCTGGAGAGAGACGAGACATCGGCCGGCGTTAGAGGGAACTCACGCGCCGCCACATGACAAACGCGCATCGAAAAGCCTAAGATACTGGCCTCTATAAACACCCGGAAACATTTCTCTTTGAGAAGAAGAATCCGAGACAAGGCAGGACAGAGACAGAGCTCCGTGTTCTCACCTGCTCTCCGGGTTTTCCAGACTCTCCGATGGCTCCTTGGGGTCCGGGGAGACCCTGTTAGGAAAGACACACAGACAGAAGGGGTGTTATTGCTCCTGAAGGGGAACAAAGAAGGCTTGGGATTGGTGGGATTCGGATGGCTCCTTGCTTTGGGATTGGCCTACCTGGAATCCGGCGGGGCCACCAGCTCCCTGCTCTCCTCTCTCTCCAGCGGGTCCCTGAGGGCCAAACGGGAACTCAAGTTAGAGGCTGCAGGTCAGGTGTCCAGGTGTGTGTGTGTGTGGGGGGGGGGAGTACAGGTGAAGTGTCCAGGCGTGTGGTCGACAGGAGACCTGTGGGGGGTGTGATGCGGGGGAGTCGTTGGGAGAACGGCGAGAGTGTTGCATTGTGGGATGCGGGAGGGCGGCGAGCTACGTACGGCAGGTCCGGGGGCACCAGGAGCGCCGACGTCGCCGTCTTTCCCAGGGGCACCCTGGAGGAAGCAGGGCGAGGTTTACCATCAACACAACTAAACGCACTTCTTACGGTACTTCCTGTGGTCTGGATGCCATTTGACACTGTGTGAACGTGTCTTGGCCTGGCCTTGCAGGGAGGGGGTACTTACAACAGCGCCGGTGGGTCCCATCACTCCTCTCTCTCCAGGCTTGCCTCCCTCACCCTATGGGGTACAAGAACAGGGACAGGGACGGTGGTTAGGCTCGGAGCCACTGGGGGGGGGGGAGGGGAGCAGCTGAGGTTCACAGCCCGGCCCAGGAGCGGCGGGGCGTGGTACTCACAGCGGTTCCCTTGGGTCCGGGGAATCCCATGACTCCGGGCTGGCCTCTGGCTCCGACGGGGCCTGGGGGTCCGGGGCGGCCATCTTGACCAGATGCACCCTGTCAGGAGGAGAGAAGGGGAGAAGGGGAGGAAGGGAGGAGAGAGGGAGGGGAGAGAGTCAGGGCTCTGGTGGCAGAGAATGCGACAGGGGTAGATACAGCGTGTGCGCTGTTTGTGCTGGTGCTATTGGAGCAGGACGGATGAGGAACTGGGTGTGGTACTTACAACAGGTCCAGTCTTGCCATCAGGTCCAGGGCTGCCAGGGCTACCAGTCATACCCTGGAGGGCAGGGGAAAGAGAGGGCAAAGGTCAGCCGTGGCATATCCACACATACAGGAAGACGCGCTCACAACTGCAAGAGCTTCTGCTCTCTGGTTATCTTATCAAGCTGGGACACAGAGAGAGAGATTGA
The DNA here is from genome assembly GCF_021917145.1 of Hypomesus transpacificus. NCBI lineage: Eukaryota > Metazoa > Chordata > Actinopteri > Osmeriformes > Osmeridae > Hypomesus > Hypomesus transpacificus. The sequence goes on along the minus strand of NC_061076.1, from coordinate 15,943,394 downwards.
CACAGACAGACAGGGAGGCAGAGAGAGAGAGAGAGACCGAGATAGACAGAGAGGTAGAGAGAGAGAGAGAGAGAGAGAGAGAGAGAGAGAGAGAGAGAGAGAGAGAGAGAGAGAGAGAGAGAGAGAGAGATTGAGACAGAGAGGTAGAGAGAGAGAGATGCAGGCAGGCAGGCAGACAGACAGACGGATGGAGAGACATTGAGATAGACAGGGAGAGATGGAGGCAGGTAGAAACGAGACTCACCTTAGATCCAGGCATGCCAGCCTCTCCGTTGCGACCAGGCTCACCGGTTGAGCCCTTGGCTCCGACCACGCCGGGAGATCCACGCTCACCAGTGGCACCCTGACGCAGAGAGACAGGACAGTGAGCTCAGAAGTGTGTGTGCGTGTGTGTATATATGTATGTATGTGTGTGTGTGTGTTTGTGTATGGGTGTAAAACTCACTTTGGGGCCACCAGCTCCATCAGCACCAGGGAAACCACGGCTACCAGGGGCACCCTGAAGGAGAAAACACACATTAGACCAGTAACACACTCAGTCTGACCAGGAAATAAACCGTGCCAGCAAGGAACAAAGATGTACTGAGGAAACTCAACAGTTATTCTTGAAGAACTAGTCTACTGAATGTTGTTCCTACAGTGAGATATAGGCTTGTGTCCATGAATGGGAAACTGGGCCATCACCTAAGTGGTTTCCCAGTCACTGGGGAGTATAATAGCTGCCCTCTTGTGGTCAGAGAAGACGCAGCACCAGGAAGTGGGCTTTGGGCTGTAGTCTAATGCAGCTTGATGATAAGCCATGGAGGTTACTATCTGGATAACAGGCTTAGAACAGCTCAGCACATAATCTCTCCATAAAACTATGATCTAATTAGAGATGTGTCAGTTGGCAGCTGCATGTTGTTGTTGTGTCTACACTGGTACTGGTAGCTGTGGAGATGCTTGATGTCAAGGAAGGTGTTGTGTTCAGCAGGAGAGGAGAGAGAGGCGGTTCTGAGAGACACCTTAGATGACCTCTATAGTGGTCGGATTCAGAGAACTTGTGAATAGTGGTGGTCCTTTTGGGGGGGGGGGGGCACGTGTTGGGGTGCTGGGGAAAAAACCCCAAAAGGTGGGGGTGTGGGGCAGACAGATGGCAGGGGGGAGAGAGAGAAGGTGTGTGAGAGAGAGAGACAGAGGGAGACGGAGAGAGAGACAGAGAGAGAGGGTGTGACAGAGGAAGCTCAGTGATAGACTCACGCGCTCTCCGGGGGCTCCTCGGCCACCAGCACCGCCGGGCTCTCCACGGGCACCTCTCTTGCCCTCCTCTCCTGCAGCGCCGGGGGGTCCCTGCACTCCTGGGGCACCCTGGGAGACAAACACACATTTCAGCTCTCCAGGCTCTCAGGTCCAGTTCGGCGGTGAAGGCCAGGTGAAGACCAGGTATACTTACACCCTCTCCCTTGGCTCCAGCCTCACCCTTGGCACCGGGGGCACCAACCTCACCCTGGGAAGGACAAAAAGCACGACGTCAGATGATGACATGAGGGAGACGCGATCCATGTCTGCCACGCCTGCAGCAGTATCGCCTGTGTCTCATCGACAGTTACATCATCTCATCCCTTATTCTGGAGTGAAGATTCAAGACGATGGAGCTAGCTATCCCAAACTCTGGTTAGGCTCCTTAACCCGAGTCCAAGAGTTTATATACTGTGTGTTATGCAACAGTCCCACTCCCCTCATCTACTGGGTGGTCTCTGTACAGAGGCAGGTGTGTTTGATCCAGGTGTGTTTGTGTATACAGGTGTGTGGTACAGGTATGTGTAGTCAGGTGTGTGTGTACAGGTGTGTGGTGTGTGTGTTTAGAGAGGCAGGGTTTGGTCCAAGGTGTGTGGTGTGTAGAGAGGCGGGTGAGGAGGACTCACAGTGTTTCCCTTGGGGCCGGGGGCTCCTCCAGCTCCTGAAGCTCCGGGGGGGCCACGGGGGCCGGGGAAGCCGGGGGCTCCAGCAATACCAGCAGCACCCTGTAGGGGGCAGCGCACACAACACGCACGGTCAGACACGGGACAAGCGCTAACACCTCAAACTAAACTGAAAAAACTGCAAAGAACTTTACTAGGATTTCCTATGTCCAATGTGTCTCAATTATTAAGAGGCTTGTAGCAGAGAGTAAGACAGCCATTAAAGTTGGTAAGAATTGATAATAGTGCAGGAATAACATGACTTGAGCAATCATATGTTGGCCAGAAGAAATCCTAGGCAGCCATCAAGGCTGGATGGGTCAGGGAGAGATATGTAAGGGGTCTACTTGCAGGGGCACAGCCATCAAGGCTGGATAAGTGAGGGAGAGATACAGTTTGTGGGGGGTCTACTTACAGGGGCACCCTTGCCACCAGGATTTCCATCGGCTCCGTTGTTACCCTGTGAGAAGGCAGACAAATCGGACAGGTTAGGAGAATAACATCTTCCCATAGATCCGGTGTTCTAGAAGCTTCTCTGGGTTCTGCTCCCAGGTCCAATAGGGCTCCGGAGGGGAACACTCACGGAAGGTCCAGCAGCGCCAGCTGGTCCGGGGTTCCCAGCCTCTCCACGGGATCCCTGGGGCCCCTCGGAGCCACGGGCACCCTGGGCACCAACCTCTCCCTGTGGGGACCCAAACACAAACCGTCAGCAGAGTTTGAAAACACGAGTTTGCTGAGGTCATGCCCAGGAGAGGGGGAGGAGGAGAGGAGGGGAGAGGGGAGGTGCGTGTGAGGGCAGGTGTGAGGGGAGGAGAGAGGGCTTTACCTTGGCTCCGGGGCCACCGGGGAATCCAGCGGGACCTGAAGGACCGGTGGGGCCCTGGGGAAGACAACAGGACATTAGAACATGGACGGGACCGCCATTAGATACACGTGGCTGGGATAAAGCGACATGATCCCAACGTGAACAATGTGACTGTGGTATCTGGTAGGAAAACAATGTGACTGTGGTATCTGTGGTAAGAAAGCATGCAGTGGGGTGTGTATCTGAATGTGGGTGTCTGATGAATGGATGTAACACAGTGGGCATTGAGGCATCATGGTGAAGGAATAGAACAGGTGTGCAGGTGTCGGAGCGTTTGTAAGTGCATCATGGTGATTGGTGATTGGACAGGTGATTGGACAGGTGATTGGACAGGTGATTGGACAGGTACTTACAGGGGGTCCGGCAGCACCAGCAGCACCATCATTACCACGGGCACCCTGCAGGAGAGAGAGGGGAGGGAAAGAACCTGGGTCAGAGCCAACTACAGATCCCACAATCCTCGGTCCTGGAGACTGGCCCACAGATCCTTACAGATTGCACATAGTTGGGCCTAATGCCCGACCAAGCCAAATTTACAGGGGGACGTTTCATTCAGCGCAAAACAGGTGTAGTGGACTGAGTGGTAGACAGTAGTCTGTCTCGATGCAGGGTATAGTTTGCTTGGTATGTTTGTCTACCACTGTGTGTATTTGGGTGATGGTGTTGGGGTGGGGCGTAGGGCTTGGTCATGGTTCTAGGGGGGTCAGTGATTCTGGGGGGGTGATGGTGTTGGGCTGTGTGAGGGTTGGGGCAGAGGGCAGAGGGCGTGGTCAGGGTTCTGGGGGGGTCAGTGTTTCTGGGGGGGACTCACAGCAGCTCCGTTGGGACCGGCACGGCCTCTCTCACCAGGAAGACCACGGGGACCCTGCAGGACGGAGAGAACGAAGGAAGAGATGAAGAAAAGCAGAGAAAGAGAACGTGGTTTAGCCAGTGCACAGGTCATACACCTGGGATACAGCCTCACAGAAAACGACTCCGTTCGTTCGGACTGTGGCTTGACTGATACGGCTGCTTCAAGACTGCTGAACGGCTAACTAGTAGGCTAATCATCATTTGAAAACGATATTTCTGCAGGTGGGTTTCACTTACCATGGCTCCGGGAGTTCCGTTCTCACCAGGTGAACCACCCTCTCCCTAGGGGGACAGACGAACAGGTGAGCGCATGGAGGGGGACGAGTGAGAAGACAGAGAGGACGCGTGTCTTTTGTCTGTCGGGAGGTGAAGGAAGAGAGGTCCTTACCTTGGGACCAGCGGGGCCACCGTCTCCCTTGGCTCCATCCAGACCGCTGAATCCCTGGAGGGGGAGAGGAGAGAGGGGAGGGGGGAGAGAGGGGAGAGGGAGACCGTATGGTGTGGTTAGAAGAGGGGGGGTCGTGGTGGTGGAGTGTGTCTCCGCTGCGTTCTCAGTGTTGATGGTGAGGGCGGCGGCCATTTTGGGGATTGCGACTCACTCTGTGTCCCTTGATGCCGGGCAGACCGGGGGTTCCGGGGAATCCACGAGCTCCCTGGAGAACAAGACACGAAGAGAGAGAGAGAGAATAGAGAGAGAGAGAGACACACAAAGAGAGAACGAGAGAGCATGTGAGAAAACTGCGAGAGGATTGACTACCAGAGCGATGAAAGACAACACAAGCTCCAAGATTCCTGTGCCTGGTTAGCTGCGTGTGAGCGCAAGGCAGGGACCTGGACACTCACCTGAGGGCCGGAGGGTCCGCGCTCGCCTCCACGACCAGGCTTGCCAGACTCACCCTGCAGGGAGGGAAATAGTCAGGAGAGGGAGAAGGAGAGGAAGAAAGACAAAAATACACGTTATTTCTGCTTCCACGTTGTCCCAAGTAAACAAGAGCGAACTTGCTGGTTGCACCTAAAAACAAGATGGCAGACTCACGGAATTCTTCTCCCAGACTTCTCTGTATGGTATACTTTGTAAGGACTGTGGGCTAGCTCACGACAGCAGATCTAACAGGGGTGCCAGTCTAACCACAAATTATAGCTTTCTTTACAGGCTTAAAAAGAACATTATTGGTTGACTGGCTGACTGACAGGAAGCTGAGCGTAGATTGGCGGGGGAGTAAAAAGGGTTAGTTTCCAAGGATATACATATACTATTCTGGAGTGTGTGGAAGGTAGGACTCTTAATTGCTTTGTTTTTAAACTCTTATGCGTAAGGAGGAAGTGGTCATGGGGTAAGGAGGAAGGGAGGAGGAAGTGGTCATGGGGTGAGGAGGAAGTGGTCATATGTTGAGGAGAAAGGTAGGCTGGTGGACTTACATCCTCTCCGTTCTTCCCTGGTGGTCCAGCAGCTCCACGAGGACCCATGGGACCCTGTAAAAGACAAAACATCGGCTCAGTGTGTGTGTGTGTGTGTGTGTGTGTGTGTGTCTGTGTGTGTGTGTGTGCTACACGATTTGGATGGTGGATTGGCCAAAAATATGAAAATACTCTCTTGTTAGAGAAATATTCACAATCAGCCAGGCCAGTGAGCCAAAGAAAGCGATGACTGTTGTCTGTAAATATCTGAACTGTGTGTGACCTACATCGACGACCCCGTGAACTTTGGGACTTGATTGACACCGTGTGTATTTTCAACTCAATTTCCCAGGAGGCATAAACCTCATATTGGCTGATGTGTGTTAATGACATGTCAGTATGAGTGTGTTGTCAAGCAGCATTCATGTGTGATACTTACAGAAGCACCAGCCTCTCCAGGCTCACCTGGGGGACCCGTAAAACCTTGAGGTCCCTGTAGGGGGCGACAGAGAGACCAGGTCAGTACCCAAAGCACAACGTTGTGGTGCGTTTACATAGGGGAGGTTTATATGTGCTGGTGTCCATTATGGGATAAAGTATTTAGGTCAGACAAAGTTTAGATTATGAGCCTTGTACCTAATAAAATGACATGAGTAAAGTCAAACAATTACCATTTAAGGCGAGAAAGTTCTCCAAATGTATTTCAAAATGTAGAAAGTTTGGCTAATATCAATCTAAATATATTCATGTAATTCATCCGAAAAGATGTTGAAATTTCACAACTACTGTAAATACATGCATACAACCATATATAGATGGTCAATTTGACAACAAAACATTTCAACTTTTCATTTCCTTTTTAACTCATCTTATGTGTATCTTGTAAATACGTGAGGAAGAAGTGGTCATGTGATCAGGAGGAAGTGGTTATGTGGTAAAGAGGAAGTGAAAAGGAAGTGGTCATGAGTTCAGAAAGAAGTGAGGAGAAAGTGTTTTCATTAGGTCATGAAGAAGTGAGAATTATGTGGGCATGACGTAAGGAGGAAGTGGTCATGAGGTAAGGAGGAAGTTAGGAGGAAGAGGTTATGGGGTCAGAAAAAGGTGAGAGGTAACTGGTCATGAGGTAAGGAGGAAGGGAGGAGGAAGTGGTCATGGAGTAAGGAGGAAGGAAGGAGGAAGTGGTCATGGAGTAAGGAGGAAATGGAAGAATACTCACGCTAGCACCAGGAGATCCAGGAGGGCCACGGGGACCCAGGGGACCCTGTCAATCAAAATGCAAAAGGGGAGGAGTCAAAATAGGTGACAACTCACAAAATACCACAGAGGAAGCCAGAAATACAAATGCGGACACGGAAATGTGTTGAGAGCAGTGAATCCCTTCTCATTCATGCCATGTATTATATCTACTTGAGTCAGAATCCTTGAGATTAGGTTTAGGGCAAGGGGTGGGGCTAAGAAGGGAATATGCCCTGTGCACAGCACAGTGACTGCAGTTAAATGAAGGACAATGTGCTTCTACCTCTCTGTGTTGCAGTCGCTACCTTGGACAGTGTGATTCGTATGGCAACACGTGTAGCTTAGCATAGCGTGACTGGTATTACTGCATGGGATCCTGTGTGTGGTGTGGGTGTCGTACCATTGGGCCTGGCACAGGCATGGCACCAGACTTCTCATCAAAACCACCAGACATCTGAGGAGAAAAGTTCTGTAGGAGAGAGACACACGCACAGAGACAGAGAGAGGTGAGAGAGAGGGGGAGAGAGAGAGGGACACAGGGAGGGAGAGAGACAGAGACAGAGACAGAGAGAGGAGAGAGAGGGAGGGAGGGGGGGTTAATAATCAGTCATATACTTAATTTCCATGGCTACATTTGTAAGTTGTACCCATTCTCCTGTCTCTACAGCCACATCTAAGGATGTTCCAGCAAAACAAAGCAATGTAAGATAATCATGGTTTCAGAGCTCTGTCCTTCTGTCACCACCTCGCTGACTGCAGTCCACTTTCTCCGGTGATGCACTGCATGCTAATAAAGATTGTATTAGCTCCTGTCCTACAGGATTTACAAATCAGCTTCATATCATAAACAGACATTTGCTGTGCTGGTGCTGGAAAGATTTTGGAGTATTTCATATTTTTTTATAGAGATCAGCAAGATTTCCATTAAGCTGGAAATACTATCAATCAAACCGTCAGCTTGGCTCTGGTACGCTTCCAGTTTTTTTCCCCCTCTCTCTTTTTTGGCAAAGATACAGATCTCTGACTTTGAACTCATGACCTTTTGAACTTGAGACTGATCTGGGACCTGTGTCAAGTGGCCCCATACATGTATTTCCATGGACCTTAAATATGCACTGATCTGAGTTCAGCTCCCCAGCCTTGTAAATGTGTAAATCACTAACCCACCCAGGTTTGAAATACTTGCCAACCTCCAATTACCAACCCAACCCTTTAACTCAAGTCCAAAGTGACAGCAGGTCAGTGTTTAGAGTCAAACATGCCCGTTAGCACTGAGAGCATTTCTGATCCAGCAAATAGGCTGATCCTCATCAGCCCAGTGCTCACAGCGGGACACAGATAGCTCCTGGTTTAGGGTGAGTAGAACCCTCTCTCCTCCTACTCTACGTAGCTCCAGACCAGGATGCGTCCGGCCAGGCATACTTACTCCGCCAAGGCCTGGGGGGCCAGGGGGGCCTGGGGGTCCAGGCAGGCCAGGCTGGCCGGGGATTCCATCGTTACCGGGCAAACCAGGAAGACCCTGTGGACAGGAGGGAAGACATGGAACAGTCAGCTGCGAGTCATCAGGAGTCATCTCACAGACAGTCTGTGTGCACTGTGGGTTCAGGAAGGAATGAGGCCAGTCGATGGATACGAGATCAGACTACAACAGATATAGAGGTACTGCACTGCATTTGGGACTTGAGTTCTTTTCTGATCATGAACTCTGATCGACTGAATCTCGACGGAGAGACGTCAAGGAATCAGACAAATGAAGCTGGTGAAGCGTGGTACAGGAGAGGGCCAGACAGGGCCCTGTGGTCAAGAGCTACAACTGGGTTTGTCTATGACTTGATGCTAAGCGGTTTCATTGCAGTCAGTTTAAGATACATTATTAACATTTTTTGTAAAAAACACCAAGATTGTAGCCACTGAAAAGCTAAAATAATGTCTTAACAGTACTCAAAACAACAACTAACCAGGGGAAGTTGGGAGCTCCATTAACTCTGATATCATATCAGATATGATACCCAACTCTTGACAGAAAGAAAGCCATACTCAGATTAAAATTCTTAATACTGTGGCTCTTAACCTGGTGTTAATGATGATATAGCTTCATGTTTAAGCATCCATTGAACAATTATTTACAAAAATGTAACAGTGAAAGGAAAGGAAATGCAACTAGCAATACACTACAGCTACATCTGAATATTTAAAACCGGTAACCGACAGTTTGATAACCGACAGTTACCAAACTGTCCACAGATAGTTCTACTTCTGGAGTTCTGATACAAAACTTGATTTGCCAATCTCTAAGCAGTACCAACAACTCAAGTATTCAGGACCAGAGGCCTGTGTTCTAGATGTTGAGCTAAGGCTCTCTACCCCACAAAGAAAACGTAGCAAGTAGCGTAACATTGGGGTTATCAGCAACCAATCACCACCTGATTAGTAAAAACATCACAAACATGAGCTGGTGGAGAACAAGGAAGTGAACGTACTCTGTCTCCCTTGGCTCCGCGGTCTCCCTTGGGTCCCTGGAAGAAACAGAATGTTGGCATTAGGTCAAAACTGGGAAATCAATGAATTATACATAACACATACTATAAAAATTGTAAAAAAAAGAACGCAAATGGCATAGTAAACAAAAGAGCATGTGCATGTGTAAAGTATTTGGACTGATATCTCCTGATTATGTGTTAAAGCCGTTGGAAACCTTTTTGACAAAATGAAAGAAAAAAAAACAAACATTTACCTCAACTTGTCCTTGATCCTCGAAGCCTACAGATGATAACAGGAAAGTAAATTGTTAAAATTGTTTAAATGACTTATCACTTAACAGTCTCAAACTAAATTTGATTTAGCCTAATCTTAAATCTTAAAAGTGTTAGCCTACAATTAGCAACTTTCCAGGGCAGGTCATGATTATAATGATATATTATTGGGGAGAATTATTTAGCTTCCAAATGTTTGATTTGGGATTATGTTCATATGAATATCCAGAAAATAACTAGGTTTTGCTAGGTCTGCAATTTAGAAATCAATCAAATTTGGAAGATATTAAAGTGCAAAACCCCAGACTGCATCTATGTCAGAATGAGCCCAACTAGTTTGAGTTGGGGTCAATGCCTCTTATTCATTTCTCTGTTATTTTTGTTTTGAAAATGTAATCACTTTTCATCACTGCCTGAATTTAAACTGAATTGACCCCAATTCTGTTGTAAATATTCCGTCCAATTTCAGGAAAATTCGAAAAATGATGACTGGATTGAAAATAAATCCAAGTTTATTCCATGATTACAATCCAGGTGATGCTCTCGACCACCCTCTGAAGCATAGAGGCTTTAAGATTAGCTGAGGCCTAAAGTGCAGTTGCAGTCCATTGCAGAGGCCGTTGACTCATAACCGGAATTAAACCGTCGTACCATCATCGGGGCAGATGGGGCAGCATTCGTCGTGGGGGATCACTGGATTGGGGCAGTCAGATGTGTCCTCGCAGATAACCTCGTCGCACATGACGGTGCCGCTGTCACAGACGCAGATTTGGCATGGCTCTGGTTTCCAGACATCTCTATCGTTGTAGACCTGACCGTCCAACGTACAGCTGCCGCCGGCGCCTAGCGGGAGGGCAGAAAGGGCAATGTAAGTAAATATCAGTAATTTGGTGATCACACAAACTCAAATTTAAAATCAGGACAAGGCAAATGCTGAACTCATTGGAACCCAATTCGTGATTACCATTGCTGAAATTGCCACGTTGTTTAAAATTAGACTGTACAAAGTAAAATAATTCCCAATGCCAAAATCCCACAGCGGCTAAGTGGAAAGCTTCCACGTCCCCTTTTCTCTTCTTCAGATTCTACAATAATTGAAAACTGTCGGCTTGGCAAGGACTGCCATTTTTCCCTCAGTGGAAAGTTCGCGAAGTCCGCATGTGTTCTCAATTATCATGAAAAAAAGTGTTTAGTGAGGGGAGGGGGCGATCGTCAACCAGCCAGATGTGGAACTTTCTAACGTTGACCACAGGGCGGCGCTGCAAGACCACTGGAGGCAGTGAACATCTGTACGCCCAGATGCACAAAATGATTTTGACAAAAGATTTGGAAAACATAATTTGTGATTCCCTATCGTCTACATTTTGTTATACCCATCTTTCTAAAGTTAAATACCATTCACAAACAAACCTATATTTTTGGTCAAATGAATGGATGTGTTGGCATTTACATATCGTCTAGCTTACGTTTAGGTCACCATGTATCTTAAACCTGTCAGAACCAAAGCAACACGTTTTCATTATTATTTAAAAGTAATTGGATTTAATGATGCCCTGGGTAAAGGGAGAGGATGGAAAACTCAAGGTCGACTGTTTTCATGGGGAAAGAATGAGCCTGCGGCTCAACTTGGCCAACTCACATTTGGCCTCGAGCAAGGACTGGCTGCGTCATAACTCGATACCATATACCTTCAATGTCAGTAAGCAGGCAATGTATGTTTTACATCTAGTGCATGTTATTCCCATCCATAGATGGAAGATTGGTGGCTATTCTTGATGGGAATACCGTTCACTAGCATCATTCAGTACACCTCAGTCAAAGCTTCCAGCTGCTAAAATAAGTAGCTTCGGGACATCTGTTCGGAGCTGAGAAAAAGTGAGGCGCGTGTATCAACTCGTTCCACAGGCAGCGTGCATGGGAGTGAAGGCCCAGAGTCAACGATGTGCAGCTCGAGCTGCAAGAGCTTTCCTTTGTGAATAGTATGTCGGAAAGCATGTCAAAGTAAACTGAATAACAATTGACCACATAAAGGTGAGTATACTATCATAAATGAAAGACCTCGCTGCAGCCCACAACAAACTCGGTTAGACCCGTTCTCTCTAAGCATCTCATTGCATGCCTTTCCACAATAGCATCGCCAGACGAAACAAGAAAACACCCCCCAAAAAGTGTCACTTACGATCGTCCTCGCCTTGTCCTCTTGCCACAAGCACTGTTGCGCCGAGCAACAGCGCTAACCGAATATCCACAAAGCTGAACATGTCTAAATATTAGACATGTAGACTCTTTGAGGCAAGGGAAAGTTCTTTGTTTTCCTTTAGACTCCAATCATACAAGGTAGGGTCCGGTCTTCTGTATCTCCAATCCAGACCCCAGCAGAAAACTCCCTACTGCCTACAGAAAGTTTTTGCCCAGGCTTATATATGCCTAAATTGTGGGGAGGTGCTGGGTGCACCAGCAAACTCCAACATGCTCACGTTCATGCTGAAGTTCCCTCCTTCCATCAGAGCGGTGGGCTGGATTAGCCCTTTTTTTCACTCAAAACGCAGGAAACTTGATCTTTCCAGCACAAAAAAAGGTGAAGGTTTAGTCTATCCTGTTTCAGATGGACGAACGACCATAACGTCTCCAATAGGCTCGTGCGTTGGCAAGGAGAGGCAGATTGCTCAGTAGATAGCCTACTTCAGGGTTATAATTAAACCTAAAGGGCAGGAGCTCAGGGGAGAGAGTTTAATTGCGTTTATTTCGTTTAAGTGTCATTGATGTGCACAGATACGGATGTTACACTGTAGGCCCATGTCTCTGCAAAAGGCTTATACTGTTCTGGCGCGTGGTCTTTGGGCGTAAATGACACCACCAACCGTACACAACTTGCGTGCGTTGCATGTAACTTGCGTGTGTTTATGCATTAAGCTTGGTTTTATATTATTCATATGACGGGACGACTACCCGCAGGATGTAGGTCTGTATTTTTATTAACGCCACGGCGTCATTTATGGAACCGTCATACCATTCATTGGGCAAGACATATAGGCATTCGTTTTTATGTGTTATTTGTACGGTTAGGCTATATTAGTTTATGGAAACGCTTTTGCGCATTGTTGGAGAAGTTATTGTGAAGGTTTGGGAAATTGATGGCCTCATTATTGCCAGCTTAACTTTTTTCCTGGAACTAGTCCACTGCAGGTCGCCTGAGGATAACGCTGTCAGTGAAGGCTTCTAGCCTGACCTGGTTAAAGTTAACTCCGATTCAGTCCGTGGAATCAACCATATATTTGGGTATCATGGATTTGTGCTGTGCGTATACTGTACAGCCATAGAAACGCTTAAACGTGTCAGATGACAAAACCAGATGTGAGTTTTCACAACGATGGATTAGTTTCCGTCGTTAAATATTTCGTTGTCCATATACTTGCTGTCCACTTAGCATCTTAACTATCCCGTGCAAAGTGTCAATCATAAATAAAGTCGGACCCGAATTTTACCATATAGCACACCCACCCTCCAGCAGGTGCTACTATATAATTAAGCAGTAGACGTCCTTGAATAGACGTGCCTGCATCTCTCTCCAGAAAAAGAGGATTTTGGCATCACTTCAGTCTTCCTCTCCACCGCAGACACGTTGCAGGCTTTGAGGGAGACAGTCCAATCCCTGCTCCCATCTGAAGCTTCCACATTATTCTAGAAATGCGTGTGGCTCCTCTGAGAGGAGGATGATGAAATGGGATCCTTGCATCGTATGCCACCTCACCAGGTGCTCGCGCAACTGCACAGGTGCAGCTAAAGTTGAAGTGTCCGTTATTCAGTGTTTCTTTGGTGCTTGAAATATTTGTTCTTTCATGTTTGGATGTCTTGAGTGATTAGTTATTGGACACGAGAGACTACTTATTGAGTGGCCACGGTTGTAATTGAAGACTAAGATAAATGACTGAAACTAATCCAACACCTTTCACTGTGCACTGAACTGCACTTTCACATGCACTGCAAAGGGATTTATCTGGTCTATAACATGAGGTGGTTCCGATTAACTTGTGTGCAGTAAAGGCTCCTATTTTAAAGTGCTGCACTGTGGTGTAAATTGTCATGTCAACAGAAATAGTTAGCTTGAGAGCCCCATATTCAGTGCACTTGATAAAACCCTATGTCACACGTGATCAAGTCTGGTTGACATTTTCCTCATTTCAGGGTTGAGTATCTGATCCAAGAACTTTCGTTTGACGGTTAGGAGATTCAAACCAGCTACCAGCTCTGTCTGGTAGGGGGGGTTTGTTTTGTTTCCCCAAACTCAAAACATTCTGGGTATCTTTGTTGTCAAATCTAAGACATTACCCAGAAGTTAGATCTGACAGAATAGTTCATTTCATTTTTCCTCTTTCATAAGTCATGATACTGTACCATGCCATGATATGACCTTTGCTTTTGATATTGACCTTTCTCTGTGATGTATCAGACCAAACTGCGCGCATTGACGTGCAGAACGGCATTCGTGTGCACTATGTGACTCGAGTGGGTGTTTCGTTGAGTGGGTGTTTTGTTGAGTGGGTGTTTCGCAGGAGTAACATATCACATCCACAGAAAACTATTTGAACCTTTTAAGTGGGACAAATTACAGTGATTTTGCGAGTGTCATTCTTTGTGGTTACATTCAAAAATGTCTGCCCCTCGTGTTCGAGCTGGACCTGGGTCTCCAAACCTAGAGACAGAGTGTTGCTGCACCCTCCTAATAACGCTGCCAGGGATATTTTTACTGGAGCGTGGAGATCCATGGAGAACCATCCAATCCATACCTGGACCTGCTCCTCCAGCCACAGGTCTGGGCAGAGAGACTGAGATTGATGGGCGGGTGTCAGTCTTCTCCAAACAGGTGTTGGGGACCTCCTCTGGTCTTTCAACAGGCCAACAGGTGGTGGGGGGGGGGGGGGGCGCCTACTAAAGCACCAGCTTGGTGCAGCATGCCACTCGCCTCACAGCTGGTTCCTGCTGGGAATGGGTTCATCCTATTTGGGGTTCCTGGCCACGTCATAAATAAAAAAATAAACGCTGAAAGTGATTACGATTTTGTGGGGACCTGAAGGGGAGGATAGGAATGCGGGAGGTGGGACTGGATGGATCCCGGAGCAGAGAGAGAAGCAGAAGACCTCAATTATCATCGATAAATCACTGGAGGATATGTAGCCCAGTGGGGGAAATGGAAAACCATTGTGAGCTCGTAGGTATAAGTGCCACTGATGGATTTGTCCCCCCCCCCGCTAATGGTTTGATGGCCATAAAAGGGTTTTCAAGGTTTTAGAAGCAGGATAAAGAGAAGAAAATGGCTCTTCAAAAACCAAAACAATAACGAAAAAGAATGTATATGAAGGACTACATCTATGGATGGTCCTCCAACATCAATCAGGGGACTGTAACTGGGCCTCTTGGCGTTAGAGAGCGATTGATTCACTGTGAGAGAAAGTTGCTTTGAGGTTTTCGTTTGGGTTTCTCTAATAGGTGCTTTTCATTCCAAGCCTCAAAATATGAAACTTTATAAGTTTCGTATAATGTTCTTCAACTGATAACACATTTGACTTCAGAGGCATGTTGGGAACAGTGTGTTACATTTACATTTAGTCATTTCGCAGACACTCTTATCCAGAGCGACTTGCAGTAAGGACAGGGACATTTCCCCCGAGGCAAGTAGGGTGAAGTGCCTTGCCCAAAGACATAACGTCATCTGGCATGGCCAGGATTCGTACCGGTAACCTTCTGATTACTAGCCCGACTCCTAACCGCTCAGCCACCTGACTCCTGGTGGCTGATGGGAGGCATCACATGTTCAAGTCCATGTGACCAAGCCCTCTGAAAGGCCATGCAGAGCTTGGATAGGTTAAGTCGATCCAGGATTGGATTTTGGGACGTATAGATTTCAACGTGCCATGATGATTTGTTCATACACATATAGCTTGATTTGAACCAGATATACACTGATGAGCCAAACCAAGATGACGTGTGAAGTGTAAAATGTGGGTCATCTTCAGACAAGACTGAAGTAGACGTGATTATGACAACATCTGGGTAGATTAGATGGTAAGCAAAAAATCAGTTCTCTAAGTCAGTCGACGTGTTGGGTGCAGGAGAAATGGTCACAAGCAAAGACCTGTGTGGCCCTTCTGAGAGGAGGAGGATGAAATGGGATCTTGGAATCGCATGCCACCTCGCCAGGTGCTAGCACCACTGCACAGCTGCAGCAGAGTGTCCGTTGTTCAGTGTTTCTTAGGTGCTTGACATGTTTTGGCTTACTTGTATGGTTGTCTTGAACTCTGCATGATAGGATCACTCATTGGACATGATTAAAGAACTGAGTGACATTGACGGGGGCCAAACTGTTCTGGCCAGATGATTGGGTCAGAGCTAGAGGCATGTGGGCTCCTCCTGGTCAGCAGGGGTTTGGACCCGCCGACAGATCCGAGTGACTAAACACACACCGATGACAGGGTGCTGGACGGCCAAGACTCATCCATGCACGAGGGCAACAAAAGATCGCCTCTCTGGGGCGAACCGACAGCAGGTTTGGCACGAGTCAGACTGTGAGGCGTAAACCAGGGTCACCAGGTGACCCTGGTTTAAAAAGTGAGTTGTTCTCTTAGAGAACAACTCTCACCAAATCTGCTCTCTCCTTCCGAGCATATTAGTCTAGCAAGACACCTTCAGGAGGGTGTAAACCACCCAAACTAATGTTCGGGACTTCGTTTTGCATGGACCAGAACAGGAATCGGAGCGATGCTACAGCTCTTTATAGCGTGAGGATGTCTAGTATCTCCTTATCCCGTGGCTCAGTTGCACACACGGTATAATCTGACAGAGACTATCATTTGTATCGTTGTGCGGGCTTCACACTGTCATTACAGGACTAACACTCTAATCTGTTCAAGGTCAAATGTATCATTTTCCTAACAAAGAGTAAGAAAATCACGAAACAAAGAATTGGAAAATGTCCCTCCTATAGAACTGATGATATGCCATGTTATTACTCAGTATTCATTGAGACAAATTGATGCTTATGACGAGATGCAACGTCGATGGGTTTATTGGCATCTTGGTAGGAGGGCTGGTTGAAATCAGACAGCAAAGAAAAAACGTTCAGTTTCTGCCAGAGATCTGACGGGGAGCTGTGCTGGAACGGAACCCAGATTCCAAACGCTAGCTCGAGAAGACGAGATAAAAAGGTTCCACTCGCTTTGTCGGGTTTTATCGCTACCCATGGAGAGATATCGTCATTCAGAGATTGTTGGGATGTTGCTCGACGATAAGTTTGAAATAAATGAAAACGACAAAGCATTGTTCCAGCAATTGTTTGTACGTGTGTGTGTATACGTGTGTTTGAGTCCCAACCTCCACCTCATCACCTTACCCCCGGCTAGCCCCCCTGTCCAGCCCCTGCCAGTCTTGACCTCAGTGACTGGTGGTTGGTGTGAGGGATCCTGGGAGCACAGTGCTCCACGGTGACCAGAGGCCAGCTTCTGAAATAGAAACATGCCGTTTACAGGGCGCTTTGTGATCTATGATTCTGCGGTGAGTGGCTCGTAGTGTTCAGACTGGTGGTTTAGGGTGGAGCGACGAGCATGCTGGACCGACTCGCAGCCGACCTGGCAAAGAGTGTCGGAGGAAGAGAGAGGGAGGGAGAGAATGAGGGTGAGATGGAGAGGGAGATGGAGAGAGGGAGGAGAGGGAGCGAAGGGGAGGGAGGGAGGGAGCGAAGGGGAGGGAGGGAGATATATATAGAGAGAAAGAGAGGGCGATATGTGGAGAAGTGTAAGAATGAACATATGAAGGTGGATAATCAGAAAAAATAGGGAAGGAAGACATAGAAATATGAAGGTGACAAATAAAAGAGAGAGAGAAAGAGAGAGAGACACAGAGAGACAGAGAAAGAAAAAGAGAGAGAGCAAGAGAGAGAGAGAAACTCCATACAATGGAATGTGTTTTTTGCATAATGAGGAGGTTGAGTTCCTGCATATGTCACCAGACTGTAATGGAGCTAGCAGATGTCCAGTATATCTGGGACTCAGTGTATTGGAAAGTAACAAAGCTTAGATGTGATTGCATAATGATAGAAATACACATCCAAAATAGCACAACATCTTCATTTAGAAAGACACGGTTTCTGTTGTGGTTCGGGGAGGAAAAAGAGGTGCAGAAAGCGAATAAGATGTTGATTGGCGTGAGATTTGATGTGTGAACACAGGTCAGACAGTGACAGGCTACTTGAGGCTAGAATCCGAAGATCTGGGTTTGTCATTCGAGGCTGCTGTGTCGTTTGTTGTGAGGGTTGCAGTTTGAAAATAGCACATATTCATACATAAAACAGTTTCTTCCCATCCGCTGCTGGCCTCTTCAACAAGGCCCAGGGCTCACACAGACTTTAACACTTTATCTGCACAATGACACCTTGCCATATTTGCACTCTTACCCTATTTATATTTTAGTTTTTTAATATTGTGTATTATAGCTATTTTATATTTTATTCAAAATGTGAACATACTTTATCCCCTAAGTATTATTTAAACTTTGTACCTTTGGTATAGTTATACTTATTTAAGATTCCTATATGTTGAATGTATGCACATGTTTGCACATTCCTGCCAAACTAAATTCATTGTTTGTGCGAACTTTCATCCGAATATAACCTTTTCTGATTCTGATTCATCCTGGTTCCCATCTACTCTCGTTGAAGACCCAAGCTTTGCCCAGTAGACTACTTGTAATGCAGTGCAATGTTGCAGGGCCAAATCACCCACTCAGATCATGAGGGGACATAGAAAGAATATTTTTATGAACAATTTCTTGAATTAAAATTGAAGCATGCCCATTATAAATCGAGAATTATTGTTTGCTCTTTTTGGGTGGATCGAAAAGCTTTGTCTAAAAGGCAGTATGGTACAGTACATGGTACAGTACCAGTTTAGGTGTAAATGTGTCACAGGGTTCTTTAACTATGACAGCCTTTAGGTTGTGTTTTGCAACACAGCTTGACGTGGTGCTGCCCTGCTTTTCTAGTCTGTCTGTTTTGCATTTCAGATCAGCTTGAGCTACTGCTCAGTAAGACCCCTTTCATCAGTCATATTTATTGCGTTCCGTTTTCCACCATGGAGACCAAAGCCTTGCAGGAGGGTCACCAGCCAGCAAACAAGTCAGCTAGCCAGCAAACAAGCCAGCCAGCTAGCAAACAAGCCAGCCAGCCAGCAAACAAGCCGGCCAGCAAACAGGCCAACCAGCCAGCTAGCCAACCAGAGCCAGTCCGCCAACCAACCAGAGCCAGGCAGCCAGCTAACCAGCCAGCCAATCAGAGCCAGTCAGCCGACCAGTCACCCAGGCAAGCAGGCAGGCCGGCTAAGTGATGAAAAGGCAACTACTGCTTTCTCATTACCTCCATAAGAGGCCCTTTAATGAATACACTGAGCTCCCTCAGCACCTTCAACCTGAAGGTGCCTCTCCTAAAAGCCCTGTGTTTTTATGAACGGAAGACAGTCGTTTGAAGTTTAGCAGGAGCCACATGTTTGCCAAGAGCAGTGAGTGGATGTTAAGAGAGGAGCGGGGGGGAGAAAGGAGGGAGGATGGGGGGGGTGCACTGGGGGGTGTGGAGACACGTTACAGGGGGGCTAATAATCATATATTTAAACACACAACATGTAGTTTACGAACATCTGCAAGACAGGAACTGGGCACCCGTAAATTGGCCATTTTGTGTCTGTTGGAGGAGGCTGGTTTAACTAGCTGCACCTCACCTGAGGGTTTGGGTTTGGGCTCTGCTTCTGTGTGGAGGCCTGGAGGCTCAGGGGGAGCCCTCTAGATCTGATAAAATGACCACTTCAGTTCCTCCTTCAGCAACCAAGTTTGTCATTAGCGTGATTGAGTTGGCCTGGCGGTATATAAAGTCATCCACGACCCCACGACTGATCCCACTCTGAGTCACGTATTGTGTCTGGTTAGCAGCTGCCTGAACAAGCTTTATTTCCACTGGTCAGTCTTGGAAGGAGAGTGTGAATTGGGAACAGGCGCCTTGTACCCAGCTCATTGCATGGGAGTATTTATGGTAAAAGTGTGCAATGTTGGGGTTTTCCCCCCAGTAGCTCACTGGATAAGTGTGTGTACCATATAGGCTGAGGCCTTCTCATAGCGGCCTGGGTTCGAATCCGGCCTTGGCCCTTTGCTGCATGTCTTCCCCTCTCTCTCTCCCTGCATTTCCTGTCACACTTCACAGTCAAACTGTCCAATGAAGCATGAAAAAGGCCCCGAAAAGGACATCTTTCAAACAGTGTGGCAGCTTTCATTGGAGCTGGGCTTCCACCTGCTCATTCCCTCACCTCGGCCAACACGTTGATGTCACCCACCTAGACAAGCCTCCATCATGTTCCCTCTACAACACACCCATCACTGGGGTCCTCCTGGACGGTTCACGGTGGTTCGCGTGCAGTTCTACGGGCATATGTGAAGGCCTTTGTGACATGGCTTGGAAAAAGCTTGCTACCGATAAAGTTTGATGGGATTCAATTCACCCTGGTCGGCTGTCTGACTGGCGTATCGCCGTGACGTGAGGGAATCCGCGGTTTACGAGCAGGGGAAGGTCGACGCGAGGGCGTGGATGTGAGGAAGCGAATCATCTCTGTTGAGAATCAACGTGTAGCAGTTACATTTACATTTAGTCATTTAGCAGACGCTTTTATCCAGAGCGACTTACAGTAAGTACAGGCACCCCCAGGGACGTTCCCCCCCGAGGCAAGGAGGGTGAAGTGCCTTGCCTCGGGGAGGAATTCCCTAGCCGATTCCCTAACCGCTCAGCCACCTTGACAGTTGACAGTTGTGCTGTGGTGGCAGGTAGGGGAAGGCGACGGCTGGATGAATGAAGGATCACTGTGTGGCCCAGCCGTGGTGAGGGCAAGAGTACAAGCCTGTTATCAAGCCAGGGTTAATAAAGCCTGTTTGAAAAGGCAGCGATCAGACCATCCTTATAAAAGCAGCCTGCTCAAGGCATTGAGCCCCATCAATCAGCATATTCCTACCTGATGACACTCCCCCTAGCTCTAGATGACTCCTCTCTCACAGTGTCCAGGCCTCAGAATGCCGCATGCTCACTGTTTCAGTGCTTTCAAGTGTGGTGGATACAGTATCGCTGGCTGCCGTTGTGTTTACCGTTGTGACTTCGACAGGGGCTGGAGGAGTGGGGATGTGATTGGATGTGGACCGTAGTGATAGGCTTCATGTTGCTCTTCGTGGCGTGCTCTCTCTCCATCTCCCCCAATGACGACATCTGTGTCGCAGAGATCGGCCAAGCGCTGAGTCAGCGTTAGTGAGAGCATGCGTGGTGTGAGAGAGCGGGCATGTGTGTGAGGGAGAATAGGTGTCTGTCTATGTGCGTGAACGTCTTTAGATGTGTGTGTGTGTGTGTGTGTGTGGGAGCATACGTGTGTTTGTGTGACGGTGAAAAGGTGTCTGTCTATGTACGGGAAAGTCTTATGATGTGTGTGCGTGTGTGTGTGTTTGCTTTTCTGTGTCTGTACACCTCCAGGGCAAGGCAGAATTTAGAGTATGTCCGTCAGACACACTTCACAAGCCACTGTTCCAAGAAGATGAGGGCCCTGCTTGTGTGTGTGTGTGTGTGTGGGTGTGTAAGTGTGCTAAAGGGGCGTTTCTGTGTGTGCAGGCCCTTGGCGCCGGTTTCCGCGGAGGGCTTCTGTTTCCCAGCAGGTGTTCTGACTACAACCAGACGCCCCAGCCTCGCAGCATCAGAGCTCACCGCTGTCCCACAATGCACTGCACCCACTGCACTGTACTTTAGGAAACGACCTTAAGGAGACATTCAGTGGCTTGCTCTCCACATCGAGAGTCTATTCATGAGGATGAAAAAAACAGGGGAGGGAATCACTGTAATTGAAGACTTGTCATTTGTGAATAGTGTCGTAAATAACGTAGAGATCTTAGCAAGATGATCAAATAATAAGTCAAGTGTAAAGTCAGAGAGAGAGTGAGAAGGAAGGTCGAAGCGTGTAGGTCTCGGCCAGAAGCGGATGGCGGAAAGCAGGTTCAAACTCGTAGACTCCCTGCCGTTTGGACAATGTTGTGTGGAGAGACAGAAGGGGGGGGGACTTAGCGACGGAGGGGTTTGCAGAAAGACGGGGGTGCCATCATGGAGCTTTATGTTGTCATAAGGAGATGACAGGGTTAGGGGGGGGGGCAGACACAGAGAGACTGTAAAGGTACAGTCAACGTGTGTCTGTGCAACGTTCCACACGTAGCCATGGTAATGGGGCTGCTCTGATATCTCCTCATGTTCCAGACAAATTACAGGCTGCGAAGGGGCGAACGGGCCAATCACAGCCTTTAAAGACGCTTCTCTCTGGCAGACTGTAAACGTCTGTCATTAACGCTGAGTTGAAAATCATCTGCTGCAATTACAGGTACTATAGAGCCCCCCCACATCTGAACCTCTCTCTGCCACACCAGACACACAGCAACATTTCTCTGCCACGCCAGACCCCTACCTGTTTCTCTCTCCCTCTCTCTTTCTCTCCCTCTCTCTTTCTCTCCCTCTCACTGTTTCTCTTCCACTCTGTCTGTTTCTCACTCTCTCTCTCTCTTCCCTCTTTCAGAGGCATTCTGCCAGCGACTGTAAAGAGATGTGAACAAAAAGACAGAGTTGTCTCTCTCTCTCTCACACACTGTTTCTGTTCCTCTCAGTCTCTCTCTCTCTCACACTGTTTCTCTCCCTCTCAGTCTCTCCCTCCGTCCATCTTTTCCTCTCCCTCTTCTCTGATGCGCTCCCGTCCCTTCAGTGGGTCTGCAGTGTTCCCTAACGGGATAATTCCAGGCTGTGCCTCTGCCTTATTGTCAGTGTGGGTCTGGTGAGACGGTGATCTAGAGCTGGCAGGATGGACCAGGAGCCGGGCCAAAGCACCGCCACGTCCCCACGACAGGAAACACAGCTCCCTGACCCAGAGTCGTGTAGAACTTACACAGTCTAGGCCAGACCCAGGTTAGTGTGTGACAGTCTAGACCAGACCCAGGTTAGTGTGAGACAGTCTAGACCAGACCCACGTTAGTGTGTGACAGTCTAGTCCAGACACAGGTTAGTGTGATACTGTCTAGGCCAGACCCAGGTTAGTGTGAGACAGTCTAGGCCAGACCCAGGTTAGTTTGAGACAGTCTAGGCCAGACCCAGGTTAGTGTGAGACAGTGTAGACCAGACCCAGGTTAGTGTGAAACAGTCTAGACCAGACCCAGGTTAGTGTGAGACAGTCTAGGCCAGACCCAGGTTAGTGTGAGATAAGTCTAGGCCAGTCCCAGGTTAGTGTGAGACAGTCTAGACCAGACCCAGGTTAGTGTGAGACAGTCTAGACCAGACCCAGGTTAGTGTGAGACAGTCTAGACCAGACCCAGGTTAGTGTGAGACAGTTTAGGCCAGACCCAGGTTAGTGTGAGACAGTGTAGACCAGACCCAGGTTAGTGGGATGCCGTCTATGCCAGACCGAGGTTAGTGTGAGACAGTCTACACTAGCCTGGTGAGGAGGGGTGTCCACAAGGCAATGGCTTTGCGAGACCATCTATAGACCATCTATAGACCATCTATAGACCGTGTCTTCCAGACACGTCACCACTGACCCAGACAGCCTGACAGAAAAGTAAGCCAACGCAATTCACGTCTCTTTGACTCTCAACCCACCTTTTACCTCTTAATCTTTCTCTTTAATTTGGCCTCCACCTTTCAGACGTTTTTTACATGCACACAAATGAGTGCGTTTCTGTGGATGAACTGACGGCAGTCTATGTATGAAGTATAAGGGACTGTATCCGGTGCACAGCTCAGAGAAGCAGTTCCGAGCTTCGGCAACAGAAGAAAACAGTATTGAATGGAAAAAGATTTATTTCAATTTACTTCATCTCGACTGTAGCCTGCAGTGGCTAATTTTGGGTCAAAATTATACCACTGCCTGAATAACAGAGTGTATTATGGGATAGCTGGCAGCCTCCCCCACAGTAACTCCTCCCTCCAGGGAGAGCAGTCATGACTGACGTGGACCCCCCAGGTATCTACTGAGGAAACAGTAGGTCTCTCTGGGACCTGGGACAACCGCTGACCTCCAAACTCCCATCTGCTTTGATTCGCTGTGAAACCACTTCACTGTGGCAGCCATTTTGGTTCTTGCAATGGAGAAACACCCCTGTACTTCTGAATGAGTCGTATGGCCATCATTGTGGTTCCTCCCTGTAGGAGGATCAGTGTAGCCTCCAGGGTGCACCTCAGAGACTGACCTCTGACCTCTGTGGCTGGTGGGGAGGAATGAGCTGGAGGTAGCTATCTAGCCACGTCACTGTCCCGCCCTGATCTCTGTTTCTCTCTCTTTCTCTCTCTCACTGCCTTTCTCTCTCTCTCTCTTTCTCTCTCTCCCTGTATTTGTTTCTCTCTCTTTCTCTCTCTTTCTCTCTTTTTCTCTCTCTTTCTCTCTCTTTCTCTCTCTCCCTGTCTTTTTCCCTCTCTCTTTCTCCCTCTCCCTGTCTTTATTTCTCTCTCTTTCTCTCTCTCACTTTCAAATTCTCCTCCCCCCCCCCCCCCGATTTCTCCCACTAAAACACACAATGTTAAAAGCTAAACTACACAACACACACAAACACACGTTACGCACTCACAGGCACTCGCACTCCGCACTCACACTCATGCGTTCCTCTCTCCCCAGTCTGCAGAGACAGTGGCTCTACAGCAGACAAGGAGGATGGAAACTATGACCACACTTTCTTCCTGCCAGCCTTTGCACCGAGGGGAACAGGAGAGGAGAGGAGGGGGAAGGAGGAGCGGAGAGCAGCAGGGGGAGAGGGGGGGGTGAACCAGTGAGATGAGAGAGCAGGGTTAGGATTGTTTGAAACGTTGTGAGAGAGAGTCTAGTGAAAGATAGTGCAGCTCTGAGAAAACGTGGCCACTGCAGTATAAAAAGTCCAGACTTGGGTTAGACCAATGCTTTGTGCAGTAGGGGGGGGGTGGGGGTTGTACAATTGAAAGGGGGATGTAATGGAACATTCTTGACTGAATCAAAAAAAAGTGAAAACGGATGATGATGATATTAAAATGTGGAGGTATTTTTCCAAATCTAATTCATGTGTCCTCATAAACACTCATCTTAGGTGGCCATTTTGATTCTAGTGGTTTGTGGTTGTAGATGTTATTAAAAACAATTCTGTATGATGGTAAAGGTACATTACAGAGATTCATTCATCCAAATGCAGTATTTGTATTATACATTTGTGCTTAGGTTCATCTTGTAGGCTACATGTCTGGGCATCTTTAGACAGAAGATTGAGGCCAAATAAACTCAGTGACATGATCCAACTCATCACCTATCTACTCACGAATGGCTAGCTAGCCTAGCATGGATCCCAGCCTCACATACTTGGCCCTTCATCCACATCAACCTTCCTCAACAACTGCGCAGTTAACTCTGTCAGCCATGATCCATGAACCTAGCGAGGCACATTTGGATAAAATGTCCTAATGGTTAGTCTCACGTTCCTGGACAAATTAGACAATACCAAACGAGTGACAGGTTACAGGGTTTAGTTTATCAGACACCGACACTAAAGCCAGCATTCCGTGAGGAGTTGGGATCTTTGACTAACTGTTCCATAAACGTTTTTTCCTCCTCTTTTAATTACAGCGTTGAGTTAATTTGGGTGATTTTTCAGACTTTAAGGGGAAAGTCTGTCTCGTGACCTCAGACTCGTTCGCAGGCGGGTTAAAACGAGCGAAGACGGGACCCGAGGGCTAAACCGCTGTGTACAAATAAATCACGACTAAATGCACGCAAGCACAACACACAACAACTTTTTCGCGCATCAATCGTGTCCCTCAACAGTTGAAAAGTCTTAATTTGTACGGAAGGAATTACAGTTTTCACACTGCAGAAAGTATGACGTGGATGAAACGTTTTGACTATGAATACCCTGTTAGAGGAAAACATAGAAAACAAAACCAAGAGAATTCCCTCAGTTTACAGCTTTCGAATATCACTCTGTCTAGAAGACCTTCTCCAGCAGCTGTGTCAAAAAAAAGACTTTGTCCAGACCTGCGCTGCTCTGGAAAAACAGCTCGCTGAGCAGAGAAGTCGTTCACTCTCCCCTTCTCCCCCCCACCCCGCCCCGCGTCCGACCAGAGCCCCAGTATTGGAAAATGAGTCAGAGTCAAAGTGAGCTCAGCTGGCTGCCTGTCTGCAGACTACATTAACTGTATCTGTTCAGGCCTGGGCTGCTTCACTTCGAAATACTGTATACCGAAGAAGAGAGAGAGACAAAGAGCAACAGAGAGAGACAAATAGAGTATTAAGAGAGATAGAAGTGAAAGAAGGAGAAAGAAAATATCCAAGAGGTAGAGATTGGGAAAGAGAGATTTATTTGCAGTTTGTTCAAGGAAGCTAGGACGCGGTCCAGAATTGGATGTAGTGCAAAGTTCTCCCAGGAACTGCCTTCTTAGGCCACTTGAGGTTTTCATTAACTCCTGCAGGATCTGTAAATGTGCCTGCATTGGAAAGATGAGTCACATCAAAGTTATTATAAACAAAGTCTTCTCTCTCAGACTTCACTAAACATCTCTAGGCTGAAAGGGGGGTCAGGGAGAAGAGTTTGGAATAGGGTTAGGTTTAGGGTTCCAAGGGGTTACCCATAGAAACACCTACACACACACACACACACACAGGAAGACACACACAGTCAGAAAAGCCCCCCTGCAGTGGAAGCAAAATGGCGACCTTGACGCAAAGGTTGGTGATGTCTGGCTGATGTCACGGGGAAACTATTCAGTCAGTATTTGGCACTGTTTCAATCCGCTCTCCCTTACTGTAGGCAGAGGCAGCGCAGCACCTTCCAAGCAGCACTGTGTAAACATCAGTCTCCCTCTTCATCACTCACACACTCAGCAACCAATTAGATCTCCCTTGCACAAACCCTCGCAATGCATCATGGGTAGGGAGAGGAGTTCTCACGTGACGAGCTGTATGGGGCTTCCTGAAGGGGGGAAAATCTCTGTCGTCTTTTCACAAGAACTTCCAAGAGCCTGGGCTTTGACAGAAGTTTACTATATCCTCATTAAAGAAGAGGAAACCAATTTTGTTGGGACATTTAGCCATTAATCCAAGTCATTTTCTTGTTAAAATCGCATCCAGCCTCCATGATTTGGCTGGAGTGGAGAGTTTATTTGTGTCACGCATGAAAGTTCCAGAGGTTAACGGTGGGCGATAACAGCATCTCGTAACCAACACCCGTCCTTGATTTCCTGTGTGGTGAAGCACCTCTTCTGCCTGGTTCACGTTTCACTAGAGGACCAGTGTGTCTCTGATCAGAACACCGGACCACATAAAACTCTGTAACGATGGAAGCACTTTCCTCGATGGTCACGCACAAGTCCAGATCCCTCTCCACAATACTGAACCAAGCCTGGCTGAACCAAGCCTGGCTGAACCAAGCCTGGCTGAACCAAGCCTGGTTGAACCAAGCCTGGTTGAACCCACCTGGCTGAACCAAGCCTCGCTGAACCAAGCCTCGCTGAACCAAACCTCGCTGAACCAAGTGCCAGGCCACAATGAGATGTCAATTTCTATCTCGTCCCCCTGACAGGTGCTGTGGGAGAGTCTGGGAGGTTTGTTTGGTTTGGCTGCTCGCCAGCTTTGACAGTAACATAGGAGACAGCAGAATATTAAGCAACCATATACATAGTATGTAACCCTTTATCAAGATGTTGTGGTAAATATGGTGGGATACAAGTCTTATCAAATAATTACAGATGATAACAGTTGATAAAGTAGTAGGAGGAGACTGGTTAAAAGGTAGTTGCGGAATCCTGTAACTGAATCTGTTCAAGTGTGGCTTTTGGATGTTTCTGTCAGATGTATGCAAAATACATGTTGAAGTGAATGGATGACCAGCTTATCGGGTTACTCTAACAAACGCACTAAATTTACTGTGGTGTTAGTTGTGTTTTAAACCTCCCTACACACTTCAGCAACAAACTCGCTCTGTTTGAATGCGCCGGCATTGTCTGACATCTGTTAGCATTTAGTGCTGCGTTTCTGTGTTGACGTCTCTGGGAGACGATGTGAATGTCAACCTTGCCATACAGAACATGTGAGCGCAGGGCCTGATGGGAAATGGAGTTTAGTATAGCAGGCCCTCAAACATGAGAAAAAGGAAAGGTTGTTTGAAGGGGTGTCACGACAGTCTCTTTGGTTCATTTATCGAGGGAGAATACAGCCCCACAACAACAAAATCAATCTGGTTTCATTTTTTTTTTTATCACGCAAACAAACAGGGTAAAAAGGGAACCAGCACCAAAGAAAAGAAAACAATCAAAGAGTCCCTTACACACCTTGCTGTCCTTGCTCCGTCCAGACGTGAGGTCAAAGGTTAGAGGTGAACGTTCAGGGGGGTCCAACAGTTGGAGAGAGGAAAGGTGCAGTTGTCTAGTCGCTGGCGACCACTTTGAAAACGTCAACAGCGTCCGATTGTAAAACCAAAACCAAAGATCAGACGCGGTAGGGTTTCATCAAGCAGCAAGCCTCACCAGACAAGATCAACACACCTCTCACCAACCTACACTTTACACACTGCAATGATCTGTGTCTGTAGTTGGCACATCTGTCGTTCAGAGTACTGAAGTATTTCTATCATTCTCCAGTGTGGTTGAGCAAGGTCACGGTATGGCTGTCATCTCACCTAAAGGTCATGTTGACTTTCCCTGGAGGACATGTGTTGTCCTCATCAGCATCACAGTGCCCCGTTAACTGTGGGATGACGCCTCCAATGTGTGATAAAACTTGTTGAAGCTAGGATAATGAAGGTGGACACCATGAGAACATTTAAAAAGTTTAATACACCTGGGTTAAACACGAGTAAACAGTTTGGAGGCCTGTCGTGCCTCTTTGTAGAAACCAAATGATCCCGTCCAGCTGTCATCAATCGTGACCCGTTTATGCCACCGAAACCCCATAGCAAAGCTATGGTTCCGCAGGTAAGCATTAAGAAACCAACCCCCATTGAATGCCCAAATAAACATCAGTTTGGCATGGCTTACCCCTACATGAAAGTAAACCCAACCATAGCTATTGAGGATATTTGGCTAGCTTTAAGACCACCTATGGCTGTGGACCTCAACTTAGCTACGGTTAGGTCAGCTGACCCAATAGCCCATGAACAGTTTTGGTCAGAAACAGTTCTGACATGACCAAGAGTTGGTGCTGAACTGGAAATTAAAGAGAAATATCACGTGATTTGTGGTTTGGTGTATAATTGAACTTTGCTGAAATTCTTCCCCTGATTTATGTTTAGCTTTTCAAATGTTCAGGTTCTGGATCATTAGCATCCCCCTTGTTAGCGTAATCTCTGACTAAAAGTAGGCAAAGAAAGTTGGAAACCCGAGTGTTCTTTCATATAATTTTTGCTTACGTTTTGTAGCAAACGTTGTAAGAGGTCAATTAACCTAAGCCCAATTCCATGAGAAAACCGCAGAAATTCAAGAAAGGCTCTCTGAAGAACTATCACCATCACTGCCACTGCCCCCCTCTCTCTCCCCCTCTCTATTTCTTCCTCTCTTTTCCTCAAATACGTCTAGTCAGAAAAAGCAGGGGAATGGTGTGAATAAGCACCCTCCAGGGACATTTCAACCCGTCCCCTCCTCTCTCACGACAAACAGAGTTTAAAGCTGCTATTGAATGAGGTTACATGCGAAAAGGAATGGAACGAAGACAACTCGTCATGCCTTAAAACGTTTTCTGCACTTCCTTATTTTATTCTGACAAGCTGAAGAAAACTAGCCTTAAACTGTACTTTCAAAACACTCCAGACAGTAGAGCCTGAGCTGGGGGAAGATCCTCCATCTTCCAGCAGAAGTCTCCCATAAACTCTGTGTTTCGTAGTGTGAGCATCAGAGAGCAAGATGGCTGACCCCAGGATCTATGGGTCAGCACACGTTGTCAATAAATCACCAGAAATGTGCCAAAACAACACAGAACACAGTCAATGCTAAAAGCCAGACCTGCAAGTAAACACAGAGAGCTAGCATCGAGGATGTTGGATCTGAATTCAACTGGGTTGGTAAATTAGAGGCTGTAGAAAAAAAGTTGATTCTGTTTGTTTTCTCTGGCAGATTTCTGGGCATGGATGGAGAAATGGATAGCGGGATTGGAAGAAGGGAGAGAAAGCGAGCGGAGAGCGTTCCGACGTGGCAGTGTGACGTTGTGAACACAAAAGACTATCCCAACCCTGCCTTAAGACAAAGCAGAGGGAGGACGTGGAGGGAAGGAGGAGGGAGGGAGGGAGGGAGGGAGGGAGGGAGGGAGGGAGGGAGGGAGGGAGGGAGGGAGGGAGGGAGGGAGGGAGGGAGGGAAGGAAGGAAGAGGAGACGTGGGAGGCTGGGATGAAGAGAAAAACAGAAAGAGAAGGGAGAAAGTATGTAGAAAAAGGGAAAAGATCAGAAAGGAAAAATAGCCTTCTCTCCTCTCTACAGAGGAGAGTTACCAAAGGCACATATTGCTTGAATTAAACTGCAGAGGAGGGAGGGAAGAGGGAGAGAGACAGAGAGGGAGAGAGAGAGAGGCTTTGCATTCTTTTTCATTGAGGTCAGTGCTTCACTGCCTCTGACCACTTTGCAGGGCCTTCAATGGGAGCCTGGCCCTATACCGCCTCCCCCATCTGCTGCCGTGACCTGCGCTTCTCTGGCTGGGACATACACTCATATTTCTAACAGTCTGTTTAGGAAAAATCACACATTCACCTCACTGATGCATCTGAGTTACCTCCACGAGGAGAGACATGGGCCAGGAGACGTCAGCAGAGTTGTTGTTGATGGTCGTGTTGTACATATTGTAGATTGAAGACCACCCGTGATGTCATCACAGCCCAGTGCAGACGCGTCCAGCCTGCACCCAGGGCCAACGGTGGTTTATTTCTTCAAACGTTATATCTGAACCCAGATGTGTTCTATTCAAAAAGGACAACAACATGTTGGATGAGATCCTTTTTATTCTTCGACTGTCGTTTTTGTGTTCTTGTCGTTTTTGTAACATTTACTGCATATCAAATGCACTGGACTTTCCCATTCTTTATCGGCTAAAAGTAGAAATCTTGGTTAGACAGATAGATACAGTAACAACAGGTGGCTGAACAGACTGGTGGATTAAAGGACTGATGGACAGATCGACACCAGTCTGTATTCGGCTGTGGAGGTGACACACGGCCATGCTCATCCTCTCCTGACACCAGAGTCAAGCCCCACAGCCCTGCAGTGAGCTCCACCCTCACAGCCCCACAGTGAGCTCCACCCTCACAGCCCCAGAGTGAGCTCCACCCTCACTGCCCCACAGCCCCACAGCCCTGCAGTGAGCTCCACCCTCACAGCCCCACAGCCCTGCAGTGAGCTCCACCCTCACAGCCCTGCAGTGAGCTCCACCCTCACAGCCCCACAGCCCTGCAGTGAGCTCCACCCTCACAGCCCTGCAGTGAGCTCCACCCTCACAGCCCCACAGTGAGCTCCACCCTCACAGCCCCACAGCCCTGCAGTGAGCTCCACCCTCACAGCCCCACAGCCCTGCAGTGAGCTCCACCCTCACAGCCCTGCAGTGAGCTCCACCCTCACAGCCCCACAGCCCTGCAGTAAGCTCCACCCTCACAGCCTCACAGCCCTGCAGTGAGCTCCACCCTCACAGCCCCACAGCCCTGCAGTGAGCTCCACCCTCACAGCCCCACAGCCCTGCAGTGAGCTCCACCCTCACAGCCTCACAGCCCCACAGCCCTGCAGTGAGCTCCACCCTCACAGCCCTGCAGTGAGCTCCACCCTCACTGCCCCACAGCCCTGCAGTGAGCTCCACCCTCACAGCCCCACAGCGAGCTCCACCCTCACAGCCCCACAGCCCTGCAGTGAGCTGCTCTTTTTTTTCCTTTGTCCTTTTCCTCCTCAGACTGTCCCCACCTCCGCCAACTCTCTCTCTCTGTGTCTCTCTGTCTCCAATCTCTCTCCCTCCCTCTCTTATTTCTCTAACTCTAAACTCTAAAGAGTTTTTTTCTTCCATTGCTCCCTCTCCACCTCGCTAGACCTCTCCCTTAACTCTTAACTATCTCTTTTTCCTCCTCCCTCCCTCTTTCCCAAGCTCTCTCTTCCCACTGAGCCTATCCACAGACTATGTTCTCCTTTTCTCTGTCCTGTGTGCCTTTACTTGCCATGTCTTCCAGACAACAGCTGTGGTCAAAAGTTTCATTTCACTTCCATTTGAACGTGTAACAGATGATCCACACAAAGAGAACCCACACATCATAAACAGTAGTTCTTTATCAAAAATGTTTCTTCCCCACTTCTCACCTCTCACGCAGAACGTGTTTTGTGTCTGCCTGTCTGCCTGTCTGCCTGCCTGCCTGCCTGCCTGCCTGCCTGTCTGTCTGTCTGCCTGTCTGTCTGTTTGTCTGTCTGTCTGTCTGTCTGTCTGTCTGTCTGTCTGTCTGTCTGCCTGTCTGTCTGCTCGTGCATGTGTGTGTGTGGTACATGTGTGTCTGTGAGTGAGTGCCATTTTCATGTGTGAGTCAGAGACAGCGTGCATCCGATCCAGGCGGACTCTCCGAGGGTCCACCCCCACATCATGCCCCACGTGTGCTCATGCTGACGGAGAACTGGTCCCAGGTCAGTCAGAGCTGTGATCATGAACTGGGTCTGGTTGGACTGTGGTGGAGAATGCTGGTCCCAGTCAGTCAGATCCGTGATCATGAACTGGGTCTGGTTGGACTGTGGTGGAGAGTGCTGGTCCCAGACCAGCGTTTACCCAGAGCCAGACACGCATGTAGATGTGAGACTCCCAGAGGGATTAACTGTTTACAGAGACAGAGACAGGAACAAAGAGGCATGGACGGACGGAGGCAGTAACAGACAGAGGCCGTTACAGAGGCAGTTATAGACTCAGGCAGTAACAGACAGAGGCAGGGTCAGAGACAAAGGC